>NC_047573.1:28366439-28656406 GCF_011004845.1 Esox lucius | reverse complement strand
GAGTCCATCAGGTTGCGTATTATAACAGATTAGACCTTACCTCTTACCTCTGACCTCTTCTTATGATACTCTAATAGTTAAAGCGTGTACGGCGATAACTGAGAGGTTGCTGGTTTGAATCCCTGGACCAACAAGGTAAAAACAAAATCTGCGTATAGGTTAGTAAGGTACTAAACCAGAAGTTCCCAAACTAGGGGTTACAACCCCATGGGGGTCACCTGATATGAAAATGGGGTCGGGGGAGATTGTTTTACAACTGAGTCTCATAGCCTCAAATAAAAAAAAACTATTATATAATTTCTCTTCACATGGTTGGGGTCTCACATTTTTTTATATTGAAATGGGATCGTCGGCCAAACAAGTTTGGGAACCCCTGCCTGCACTAAACCAATCTGCTGAGTTTAGTGGTTTTGGATAAGAGTTTCATAAAGAGAGATTGAGCAGCAGGTCTCTAAACTTTTGTAGAAGTAACCAGTTGGGAACTACAATAGTGACTAAAAACACTCAGAGGTGGGACAAACAGTCTGGATGTAATACATATAAACTCTGTAGCGTTAGACATTTAAGGCCGGGTGTCTCTGCAAAGCACTTTGTGACAACTGCTGTTGTAAAAAGGGCTTTAAAAATACATTTGATTGATTGATTGACATATCTGCAGCAGTCTATCGTTGTTACAGTGACCAAAGTGGTTAGCTAGCACCTAGTGGCTAATATTCACTGGAAAAAAATGACAGACCACCATCGTCTCTCTGGTCTGGGAACTCACTCAGACCGTTTAATCTGAGCATGCTCACAATAGCATTCAAGTGCATGCAGGCACACACATACTAATATGATGTCACTGCGTAGGCTATTTAACATGGCTTTGCTCCTCATATCAAATATGCTTAACACTCCCACTTAATGACATGCTTACAGCTCCTAAAGTGGTAAACAAAAACCAAAAATACATTACGCCAAAATAACACATCTGGCAGTGTTCTAAAAACTTCAGAAACATTTACATTTGCCAGCTCTCATTACTCTCCAAAGAAATACCCCTTGAAACTCTCAAACTTAGCCTTTGTCACTGGCTTGGTAAGGATATCAGCTACCATGTTTGCAGTAGGGCAGTATTCTATAGATATTCTCCCTTCTGTGTGTGCAGACCGTACAAAGTGATACTTCATATCTACGTGTTTGCTTCTCTGTCTGCATACTGGGTTCTTAGATAAAGCTATCGCCCCCTGGTTGTCCTCATATATCTTGACTGGTACATACTGGTTACTACTGTCTATTCCTTTAAGTAGTTGTACAAGATACTCTCTTGAGTAGTGGCTGCTAGTGCCATATACTCAGCTTCACAGGTGGATAGTGCCACTGTTGGCTGTTTCCTACTCTTCCACGATATAACTGGACCATTCTCACTTAAGTGAAACAGTATCCAGTTGTGCTCCTTCTATCATTTTTATCGGCTGCCCAATCAGAATCACTATATCCCTCGAGCTGTAGGCTTTCCTCACTTTTCTGAGAGTGTAGTTCTTGATCCATAGTACCCTTTAAGTACCTCAGTAGGTGTTTTTGCTGCAGCCCAATGCTGTTGCTTTGTTTTTGCTATGTGTTGTGATAGTTTATTAACAACCCAGCTCAGGTCAGGTCTAGTACTTGTCATAATGTATATCAAGCTACCTACTATCTCTTTATATCCTGTTGAGTCAATAACTTCACCCTCACTGTCAAAGTTAAACTTTTGCTCACATGGGGTGGATCTCGGTTTACATTCAGACATTCCAAATGTCACTAACATCTTCTCTGTGTCTCTTTTGAGTCATTTTGATCTCTCCCTCACTCTGTCTGAAGTCCACACCCAGGAAGTGTTAAAGTGGACCCATATCTTTCATTTTAAACCTTCTCTTCAACATTTCTTTTACATCACTGAGTAAGGTGTTGTTACTCACCGCCATGATTAAGTCATCTACCCACAATAACAGAATCACTTTCTCGTTCTCAGATTCTCTGCTGTAGACACAATGATCAGCATCATTTTGTACAAAATCCTTTTCTGTAAGGTGATCATGCAGTAACATGTTCCAGTTACGCCGGACTGTTTTAAACCATACAATGACTTATTGAGTTTTTCCCCTGTTTTTGACTTGATCTCAAAACCTTCCGGTTGTTCCATATATGGCTCACAGTCCATCGGAGCATGGAGGTAAGCAGTCTTCACATCCAGTTGGTGTAAGATCCTCCTGTACAGCCACCTGCATCAATGCTCTGACAGAGGTCATGTTGGCTGTCGGTGAAAAGGTCTCTTTAGAGTCAATCCCTTCTACTTCACCATATCCTTTTGTGACATATCTGGCTTTACAAGTCTCAGATCCATCTGGGCTCTCTTTCAGTCTCATTCTCTGTCAAAGAGCTCATCTCCTCTTTCATTGGGTCCGTCCACATCTTTGACTTCTTAGAGTCCGTAGCCTCTCTGAATGTTTTAGGTACACCATAAGCCACTCTGTAGAAATAATCTACATGTTCACTTTCGTAATTATTACACACAGCTTTACACTGGTACTCCTTTAAGTATTCTGGAGGCTTTTTCTGTCTTGTAGGATACTGAACTCTTTACTCTCCTTAGGCTGTCTCTGACCCTGGTTGACTGTCTCTGACTCTGGTTGACTGTCTCTGACCCTGGTTGACTGTCTCTGACTCTGGTTGACTGTCTCTGACCCTGGTTGACTGTCTCTGACCCTGGTTGACTGTCTCTGATCCTGGTTGACTGTCTCTGACCCTGGTTGACTGTCTCTGGCCCTGGTTGACTGTCTCTGATCCTGGTTGACTGTCTCTGACCCTGGTTGACTGTCTTCGGTGGTGTATTTTCAGAACTCTCAATGTCATCCCCCATGACACAATCTGTGAGAGTCTGACTATCTGCACTACCTTTGGTGATGAATTTCACCAGCCTATGTTTTAGGACTTTTCCTGTCTAAGGATAATACATGTTATATGCTAGACTATATGACAGAACATGAGGACATACAGGGACCATTCAATGATCCATTTAAAGATCATTTTCAATCAAACTCTTTATAATGATGAAAGTTACAGCAAATCCCTCCTTAAGTTTAATTGAAATAAAAAAACAAGTCCCTCTACAACGTGTCCCAAATGTTACACAATTAAAGTGGATAGTAATTATAAACAAGTACAGGTAGAATGTACTACAAAGCATAACACACTGTCTACAAATGACTTACTGAAAGATTCCCAAATCTATGATCACACATAAAATACAGAACAGATGTTTGCTGAACATGAACCAAAGGTAAATGTTTATTAAATGTATGAATCAACTCCTATCTGCCCCATCAATCACACAAGATGACAACAGATAAGAGGTTACTCTGTCAAAATAAAATCTGTTTTGTACAACATTTAATAATGCTTTAAATACACATGGTATATATTTATAAATATATTTCTGTTGACAAGTAAACAACCAACTCAAAACAAATCCCGCAAATCAAGACGAAACGTCTCTGTTAAAATAGTTCAGCAGGGTTGTAGACACTGACTAAACTAAACCTTATGATGATTGGTCCATTTCAGCTGTCAATCAACTCCCTTCACCATTGAGGGACATGTCTCATTATGTGTTCATTCAGGAACTCAGACCTCTGTTTAACTCTATTCCACTTGATTTGATTGAAACCTGTGTACATGCAAATTAGTAATTGGATCATGCTGTTCTATATAAAATCTGTAATCTTAAATCAATCTTTAGCCATCGTCAATCATTCATACATTGATACAAGCAGACTGATAGATGTATCACTGAATAGGTGTCAGTATTTTCACAGATCCCTTATAAACATAGAACCCAGGATAGAGTGGCTGAGTGAATGTGGTCTGGACTCTGTGGAGGAGGGTCATTGTGTCAGAGACACTGTAGAAGGACAGAGTTCCTGCCCTGTGGTCCAGATACACTCCTACTCTGGAGGAGCAGGGGACACGGATATCAGTCCTGGTATAATTGTGGAAGAATGAGCATCTGGATGTAGAGCAGAATAACCTCCATGACTGATCATTATAACCAAACATACACTCATACCACCTCCTTTCCTGCTGATCTCTTTATATGAGACAGCTACACAACCCCTTCCCACTCCACTCTACCTCCCAGTAACAGACTCCAGACAGACCCTCTCTACACAACACCTGTTTATAGAAGGTAAATCTGTCAGGATGGTCAGGATAGAACTGGACCTCATCACTCCATGTCACCTTTCTGTTCCCCTCAGACAGACACAGGTTCTGATATGTTGTATTGGGATCCAATGTCAGCTGGCAGGAATCTGAAAGGATGAAAAACAAAGTCAGTGAAAATGTCTCTCCCTTACTTTGTGTGTGTGTGTGTGTTTGTGTGTGTCTGTCTCTGTCTCTCCCTCTGTGTGTGTGTGTCCTCTCTCTGTGCATGCTGGGAGTGAGTGTGGAGTTTGGCGGCCCTTTTTCAATATATTCATCCTTTTCTCTTGGTGGATTTCTGATTTCTATGCATGACGGGGTTGTTCAGAAAATCTAAACATTAATGGATACCATACATCTCAGGGTGTCTTTTACCCATTTTCTGTTTTCTCTGTGTGTTCTTCTGTTTTCCCTCTTCTTTATGGAGGTGTTAAAGGTTGGTTCTCTTAATAATAATGGAGGGAGGAATTGGAATAAGAGGGCTTGGGTATTGGAAGTGATTACATAGAAACAATGTAATGTCGTTTTCCTACAGGAGACACATAGTGATGAAGCTAATGAGGTTGACTGGGGCATGTGGTGGGGGGGGCAGCATGTGCTTAGTCATGGTACACATTTTAGTGCTGGGGTGGGTATTTTGTTTTCCTCTGGTTTGGGGGTGACTGTAATATCTATAACTGAAATTGTCAAGGGCCGGGTCTAATTGGTCATGGCGGATGTTATGGGAGTTCTGTTTCAGTTTTTGAATGTTTATGCTCCAAATGAGGGAACACAGTACATTGCTGTATTTGATAAGATAAAGGTTTCTTTATGACAATGTGATCAACAGGGATGTTTGGTTTTGGGGGACTGGAACTGTACAGTGGATTTTACTGTTGATCACACGGGTTTGGAACCTCATCTGAATTCTGTGTCCTGTCAGTCTGGTGTGTTGACTGAGTTTGATCTTTCTGATTTATGGAGAGTGAGAAATGCCAATGTTAGTCAGTACACATGGTTAAAAATGACTGATGGTCAAATGAGTGCAGGTTAGACAGGTTATATGTTTCAGAACGCTACTCTGGTAGAGTGGTGTGGTGTGACATTTTTCCTGTAGGGTTTTCAGATCACATTATTATTACTGTTGATTTTAAATTGTTCTGTCCACGACGGTCAATGTCACATTGGTATTTTAATATTAAGTTGTTACAGGATATCATGTTTTGTGAAAGGTTTTGTTGTTTTGGGGACGATGGAGGGCTTTGAAAAGGAATTTTGAGTCCTTGAACAGTGGGAGGTTGGGAAGACCCAAATGTGTGTTTTGTCAACAGTCTACTGCTCTGTCTAATGTTGAGGTTAGAGAGACTATTAGAGCCCTTGAACAGGACATCAAATTGATTGAGCTGTAACTGACCACTCAGACAGACCCTGGATTGGTCATGAATTTACATGATAAGAGACATGAATTAAGGTCCTTTTTGCATGAAAGGGTGAAGGGTGCCTTGATCAGGTCTCGCTTTGCCACCCTCAAAGATATGGATGCTCCCAGCACTTTTTTCTTTAACCTGGACCAGTCAATATCGCCATGTAAACAGATGGTCTGTCTTCATCTCCCTGATGGGAAAGTGACTACAGACGATGTTGAGATGCGCCGACATGCTGTGGATTTCTACTCTGCACTTTATAAAGCAGAGTCCTGTGATCCTCTGTGTGCTGAACAGCTGGTTTTATGAGAGGATTTCCTCTGCAGGGGTCAACTGGGAAAAGAGTGAGTCATTTTGGGCAGGTCAGCTTCCTGTGGGGTCTCTTCCTCAGTTACCTCAGTTTTTCTAGTCTCTGATATGTTCCAGGAAAGGATCTGGGAGGGTGTAGTGGAGAAGGTGTGTGCCAGATTGTCTTGGTTGAAATGGTTGTTAGCCCAGCTGTCGTATAAGGGAGGGGTTCTGGTAACTAACAACCTGGCCCCCTCAACTCTGTGGCACAGACTCATGGTTGTACAGCTGTCTGGGTGCTTGATAAAAACTCTGCAGAGGACACTTGTTAACTTTAACTGGTCTGGACAGGACTGGGTTAAGGCGGCAGCCCTGTATCTACCACTGAATGAGGGTGGGCCTGGTGGACATTACTTCTAGAGTCAAGGCGTTCTGTCTTCAAGCAGCCCAGAGACTGTTGTACAGTGACTATTCCAGCTGGGTGGATACAGCACATACTCTGATGATGAAGCTGTGTTGTGGAATTTCTTGAACTGTATAACTAGGTTACTAGTTAAAAGAACTGAGTCCCCATCTTAAATAAGAAAAGGAATGAAGGAGGGGGGATCTGTTATGGAGATTTTGAACTAATGTACATTTGAGAAATGTCTGTCTTCCATTGGCTAGTATGTAAATCTTTACTTTGATTGTGACACACATGTCTGTATAATATCAGAGGATTATTCTGTCCTTTTTACCATGTTCTCCAGCCTTGACAAAGAAGGGGGTCAGTCCTTTTGTTCCTCAGAAATGTGGTCCTTGGGGGGAAGTAGGAGCAATTGGCTTATTTAGGTAAACGCAGCCCTCCCTTTAGGTAAAACCTATGTGACACGAGACAGATGGGCAACAACTTACCACACCCCTTTTTCTATGTAATATATACTGTTCAATGACCTGTATTGAGTCAGAGACTCCTCAGACGATTATGTTTGTAAGCGTTTGACGCGTCTCTCTTATTTGCAAATAATAATAAATGGTTAAACTGTGCCAAGATCATTTTGTCGCTGTTCTTACTCCTTTAAGAGTGTTGATCGATGGAATTGCCATCACAATTTGAGAGCTCGTCCTCGGTTACTTAACCTGGTGTCTTTAATCATATCCTAGCTGGTCATCCGTGCACGGCCGGAGACTAGGTCTCTGGAGCCTTAAATTCTCCCCCGCTCGTGGACTGGCTGCGAGAGGGGTGAGAGTGATGGCGCCTGGCTTATATGATTTTTGGGATTCATCAGTACAGGTATCCAGGCTTAAATGTAGTACTAAGGAGGTTAGAACGCCATACAGTTGCGGTTGGACCGCAAGGGTTAAAATCTGCATTTAAGGTTGGATCTTATCGATAAAATCTGCGGCAAAGGTTGGACCTTTTGAGAGGTTGGACCTCTTTAGATTTGCAGTAAAGGTTGGACCTTTGAAAATAGTTTACTGGGTGATTCAGGGATATGGTTAAGTGCGGCAGTAAGCCATTGATTGTCTCTCGTAGTTACGTGGGCCAAAACAAAACAAACAAAAACGATTAATAAATAAATTAATGCCTGATGTTTATGGTGTTTGGACAGGTGAACTAATGTATCTTTTTGGTAGTTATTAGGGTTTCCGGTACATGGCGTTTTCGTCTACCGGGCAGACTAGAGGACTATAGCAGTTATGGTATACAGTTGCTTGGAAGGCGTAGGCTACGGTATATAGGGAGTCTGGACGTTTTCGGACAGTTTGTGTGGGGGTTATTGATCTCCGTGTTGTAGTCCTTTTTGTTCAGGTTGGATGGATCGTCCCTCTGCCCACCCCCACCCTCCCACGGTGTTCCTCCAGACCGATCGCTGGGACTCCTTGGGGTTTTGCATCGTCCCACCCCGCCTGGCGAACATTTCCCTACAATCAACGTAGCCAACTCTGCTGGAGGCCGTCATGGCCCCTGATTGGAGAGACTATGCTGACCGCTACGTTTAAATTTATGAAGCTACCACTAGACATTCGACTGGACATTGGATTTGGGAAGATACCAGTGGGAATCAAGACATCGGCTGTTCAGATGTTGTGTTCCCGCAAGAATAGAGACGGTTCACAGCGGGCGATCCAACGGGAACACGCAGGAACGCTGAACTGCCTGAGGGAGGGGTGCGGAAGGTCAGAGGAGACGGACCAGAGAGCATCTACCGGTGAGATCAATCCATTACATGACCCCGCATATATTGATGTTGTTACACTTAATGTACAAGCATTTAGAGAAAACGTAGAGTACCAAGTTAAACCCACAATGTTTCTAACAATTAATGGTAAACAGATTGAATTTTTGGTTGATTCTGGTGCGGAATATTCTGTCTTTAGGAATAGGCCAAACTTCCAAAATTGAGTGGTAGAACCATAATTGCGGTAGGGGCTAGTGGAGAACAGACCACTGAGCGGTTTACTACCCCTCTGTCGGTTGTAGATGACGAGAGCCAGCGTTACCCAAGCCATTAATTTATGTTTTCCAATTGTTGTCCAGTTAATTTGTTAGCTAGGGATTTGATGACACAGTTAGGGATCACGCTAGAATGTTCAGACAAATGTATACGATTTAAATGTCCTGTTTTACAAGGAGTGGGCAGCCTGTTGATGATTGTTATTCATGGGATTTAGAAAGAACAGGGCCTAGAGCTGTTTCACTTGAGTTGTTAAAAAAGGCAATGAATAGAGTAGAAACGGGTTTGGCCCAGTTTATGGATATTGGCGACTTGCGTTGCTCGGCGAAAGTTTCAGAAAGTCAGGGTGTTGGTTTTGAGAAAGTGTGGTTTGCTGTTGGTAAAAGGGATTTTTTGACGGGTGAATATGTATACTAGTCTTCGGGGGGGTTTTGTGCTTGGTCTGTGCAAAATGTAAGAGAGGTGTCTCGCTTTTTCGAAGCGGAGGGTTTGGACCCCCATGTCCCCCTCGCTAAACCTGTGTTTAGAACATGGGAAAGCTTGGGTCCCTGTGTGCGGTAGTGCTGTGAAGTAGTGGACTGGGTCCCTTGTCATATGGTGGGAGTGGGATTTTCCAAGGCAGCCCAAGCCTATAGGGAAGGATTTGGGTGCACTGTTTTGGGTAAACGGGAAGTACATCTTGTGCCACATGACGGCAGGGTCCGTCAGGTCTGTGCAGTCCAGGTGGCTGCTACAGATCCTAGGTTAGCGGAAGTTCCACTCTCCTTGTGGTCACAGCATAACTATGATGTTGGGCTAATTAACAATGCACAGCCTCTTGTAGTTACACCTGGAGGACCCCATAGACCATGCCAGACTCAATACCTACTGCAAGCAGAGGCTATTATTAGGATAGCTCCCGTGTTTCAAGAATTGTTAGAGAAAGGCATGTTTGTTCCATGTCCAAACAGCCCCTGTCGCACTCCTATTTTCCCAGTAAAGATCTAAAATCAGTTGGACTCGAGTTTGCTCTTGTATATAATGGTTTTTGGATAATTGAATTGTCAATACCTGGTTATGGTCGACCTAGTACATGCATTTCCATTTTGGTATTCCCTGTGCACAAGGGTTCCGATTGGCTGCATTGTGTGTTCCTTGGTGGGATATTTTATCTCGTTTACCGAGGTTGTTGTTAACTTGGAAGTTTTGAAATCGCAAGGTTTTACTTTGTTGGGTGTACACTTGGGTGAACGCATTCATTGCATCATTGTTGTGGTTCTTTAGCGGGCCCACTTTTTCGGCTTTTGCCTTAGTGCTGAATCCGCAAAATTGAAATTTGCCTTGTAGTGTTGTGCTGGTTGCTGGGACACGTGGGGGTGTTTGCCTGCTAATTTAGGAATGTATACGAGAATAATGTCCTCAATTTAATTAGAGGGAAATATATTGGAAAGTGGTACAATGCTGCTTCTCTAATTTGGCAAAATATGATCTTGTGGTTTTGCTATGAGGAGTTAAAATAGTGTGTTTCTCTCTCCTTGTATGGAGATGTCCTATTGTCCCATAAATTAAGATGTCCTATTTTAAATGTTGAATTGGGATTGGTTAATTAATAATGTTTAAATTTGTTTGTATTTACAATGATACCTGGGATAATACTTGTGTTTTCAGACCTACGCCTGATGCTCTTTACCGGTGTTTAAATTCTAGCCTGGTAAACTGACAAATGAGGTAGATTGATGTGACTTTATTTGGAGATCTAGGCTGGAGTATCCTGGGGATCACTCCCTGATTTTTCTTTGATTTTAATGACTTGTTTTCTGTTAACTTGGCCTTTCTTGAGAGTTTTTTTTCCCCCTACTGTCGCTGTGTTGATAAGATAAGCAATTTTTTTTGGCGAACAGCAACGATATTAGATGGGTAGAGCAATAACTCGGAACTTTCCGTTAACGTGGGATATCGACTAAGTTGTAAGCATGACGTCTTTTACTACAGACAGTCTGAAGACCATGTGACATTTTTGTGTGGACACTTTCCTTGGCTCCAGGAAGGGGGGCAGACCCCCTCGATTGGCCTTTGCACTAAGGGTTCCATTCGGGTGTTCTGCCTGTTCTCACCTGTGGTCATTTGCCCAACATGAGTATGGTTTTTCAACATATTTGTAGTAAGGGTGGAGACCTATAGTCATCCAACTTTGTTCATTGCTAGAACAATCTTAATGTCGTTGCATGACATATGCATGACTGTAGCGATTTTGGCTGACTGCCACTATTCTGAATAACATAAGTTGAGAAAATTCCCTAGACTTTAGGAGGTAGATTGAGTCATGATGTTTGTGTGGCCTGAACTTAGTTTGGCCATTGCCTGTGGAAATGCTAATTTTGATCTGCTAATTTGGGAGTTTCGCTGGGTGAGACAACTTGGTTTCTGGGGTTTCATTCCTTCACACGAGCGACCGTGTGGCTCAGTTGTTTCTATTAGATTTTCTTTGTGGAAGTTTTTATTATTTTCGCATTTGTTTTTGTTAGATTTTCAGTTTGTGACTTTACTGAATGAATGTTATTGATTCCCCCCAACTATCGATTTTTCTTTTCATGTTCGTCCTATAATGGTTTTGCTTTCACGCTTGGAGTCATTCTCTGTTGACTCTGTCGTGAAAGCAGAGGGGGCACTGTATGAAATTATCTATGATGAAAAAAAGTTGAACTTAGAGTTCAAAGCAAATTAAATAAGTATTTAAAAAGTTACATGAAGAATTTCGTTTTTCTGAAAATGTATACAAAATCTAACATGATTATGGTTGAGTAGTGTAAGAGCCAAATAGGGAAAATAATAATTTAGTTTAAAAACAGTTAAAATGGTAAAAAAAAACTATTTAATGTATTGGTTTTAAAATGCATGATGTTTAGTAATGTTTAGGTCTGATAATATTTCAGTATTTTGAGCTTCCAGTCAGATAGCACTACGTCACAGTGTAATTGATTGGATGTAGTTAGTTTTAGTTTGAAAAGACGTTGGAAGCAACACAGTTTAATGACCGTGCGTACCATGTATAATTTAGTGTTTTATAAGTAAACATTTAAAAAGAAGAACGTTTGGTTTGCTCATGTTTCAAATACTGGTTGTAGTTAGACTGACTTCAAAAGGTGGCATAGAAGAATTAGAAGCAACTAGGTGCTACTACAAGTAGAATACATCTTACCATGTGCAGGGAGCACATTTGGTTATTCCTTACATGTTTACTAAGTTTTGCCATGTTTTACTTAATACTGAGAAAGTAATTCTGCATCAAGTTTTATTCTAGAAAACCATGTTAAGAAGTTTTACATAGTCTAAATTGTAAAGAGAGGTACAGACCCCCTGGAGTGCTCAGCTCACTGACACAGACACCATGTGTGGGGTGGGGGGGCTGTTTGAGATGGGTTCTTTGTCTTGTTTGAACTCTTTAGAAGGGAAACAGATTGGTGAATTTGATTGTTGTTCTGATACAACACAATCAGATGCAAATTATATAGCGACTGAGATCTGGTTAGGCGAACTGAGAATTGTTCATGAACTACTCTTTGAGACTGATACTTCAATGTAAGCAAACTATCTTAACTGAGGAGTAATTGGAACAGTAATGGGAAATTGAGTCCATCTGTTCTTTGTGTTGGTTTGTTATTTGTTGGTTGTTAAACCAACTATAGAAAAGAGTGGAATTGTAATTTTGCTACACTAGCAGAACAGAAGCACCAGACATGTTTTAACTATACTGTTACTGTTTACAACTGTTCTAATCTATTTAGACAAAGGAAGCAGAAAGACATTGGAAATATAGGTTTTGAGTGTTTGGTAGGACTGGGTTCTAATGCATCAGCAAAATGCAACAAGCTAATGTCCATCCATCCATCTTCATCCGCTTCATCCGGGGCCAGGTCGCGGGGGCAGCAGTCTAAGCAGGGATGCCCAGACTTCCCTCTCCCCAGACACTTCCTCCAGCTCTTCCGGGGGGACACAGAGGCGTTCCCAGGCCAGCCGGGAGACATAGTCCCTCCAGCGTGTCCTAGGTCTTCCCCGGGGTCTCCTCCCGGTGGGACAGGACCGGAACACCTTCCCGGAAAGGCGTTCAGGAAGCATCCGGAACAGATAATGGAATGGACATATTTCTGATTGTGAACTGTGCAGTTGCATCTAATCTTCTCAAGGAGAATTCACTGACAGGTACAGGACACTTGAAAGCGATTCAGCAATAGAGGACTGGTTGGATCCCAGAGAGACTGAGTTTGGCTTAAAGGACAACTGTGAGGTGGGCTGAGATGAGATGGATCTCACAGACACACACACACACACACAGACAGACAGATAGACAGACTGTCCTAAAGCTATAAGCGGACTCTACCCTGGGGTGCCGCACGTCTACAGTGATGCCTGGTTCCTGAGCTGGACTAATTCTAGTCCTGATGATTCTGCCATGAGATGGAGAAGGCAACCTCCAACCGAGAGTATGGAGTCGAAGGAAAGCTTCGGTTCTGGACAACGTTTACTGGGGCGTGGAAGACCAACTGCACGAAATCATGCCACGCTGATTGGGTCCATACCAGGTACATCTCATCTGCTGTCCAGGTAGCTGAGAGAGGAACCTGGGGACGACGACACGCTACAGGAGGCGTTTAAAGGTTAGGCAAAAAAGTGAATTTTCTGGTGCTAGTAACCATCACTTCCAATCCAGCCTGCAGCTATAGAGCCCTGAGCTAAAACTGGTCATTCTAGCATTCACAAAGGAGAACACACAGATTATTGTGACCTGGCTGATAAAGCAGCTAGAATGAAGACAACTAGAGCTGTGTCATGGTAACCTACATTTGAGCTATGAAGGACAACACCTTGGAATATACATCTGACTTTCACGTTCTGTTACACCGACCTGCCAAGAAATGGTTCATAACTGACTGTCTGACGTTTGGAGGAGCAGAACATTTGTGATGACTTTGGAAGTACATCTAATTGGAACCACGAGAGGACTTTTCAGTGAATCTAGTAATTGGCATGAGAGGACTTTGTAATAGTGACAAATTAAAGGATGTATTCAGTGATAGGTGTTTACACACCCACATGTCGATGCTACATGCCCCATACTGTCAATATATGTGTCACTTGAATTAATATCTTTTTAGCAGTGATTTTAACATAAAAGGTTTTTCTGTACTATGTTATAATTCTGTATAATGAAAGTGTGTGATCTTGGAGTTAATACGAGGGTAATGGTCTAGAAGCATGTAAGTGAGGATCCAGACATTTCAGATTTTTTCCGTTCTCTAATCATTAAGGATAATGATATCGACAGGGTCATGTTGTTAAAGAGTACTGTTTTGTTGCAGTCTACATCCTAATGAGTAAACTGTTTAAGGATTGAAACCAATGTCATGATGCGGTGAGCAGCAGCGCCACCGTGCCATAGTTTCTCAGTTTCTCACGAACACATCCTGGACTGTCACATGTTTCCAATCTTCCACACCAGGTCCCAATCTAGCTAATTTGTATGTGTATGTATGTTTCCCCTCTGCTCCCCACATTGTGGATCATTGTTGCTGTCGCTTGTCATTAATGCTGTCTGTTAGTATACCGGTGAGTGTTGTTAATGTACTGTTGAATGTTGATTGTTAAGACGCGTTGTCGCGCACTTTATTTTCATTCAGTCAGTAGTTAGTTTCGTTTTCCGTTCGTGTTTGGTTTGTTTGTTGTTTTAATAAAAACCCACGAACGAGAGTACTGCCTGCGCCTGGTTCCTAACCAACACTACACCACGACGAGTTGTTACAACCAAGGGTTGATTTGGTATCAAGAGGATGGATTGTTATGGAAATGTTGAACTAAGGTACATTTGAGAAATGTCTGTCGTTCCATTGGCTGGTATGTAAATCTTTACTTTGATTGTGACACACATGTCTGTATAATATCAGATGATTATTCGGTACTTTTGACCATGTTCTCCTGCTTGACAAAGAAGGGTGTCAGTCCTTTTGTTCCTCAGGAATGTGGTCCTTGGGGGGAAGAAGGAGCAATTGGCTAGTTTAGGTAGACGCAACAGTAAACATTATGGCAGGAAGGATAAGGTGGGGGGACAGCCCTCCCTTTAGGTAAAACCTATGAGACACGAGACAGATGGGCAAAAACTTACCACACCCCTTTTAACTGTAATAAATACGGACTGTTTATGTATTAAGTTAGAGACTCCTCGGACGATTATTTTTGTAAGCGTTTGACGCGTCTCTCTGCAAATAATAATAAATGGTTGAACTGTGCCAAGAAAATTTGGTCTCTGTTCTTAATCCTTTAAGAGTGTCGATCGATGGAATTGCCATCACAGATCTGGTATTTGTTAATGGTCATCATTGAATGGTGACAGTAGATCACTGGGTCCTCCATCAGTCTGTCAATATCTCCATCTGTTTAAACAATCAGTGTATCTGTTCTTTGTCCAGATGGTGTGTGTCCCTTCTGAGTTGAATAGGTAACCTACAGTGTCCTTAGTTCCTTGGGATAAGATGGGGGGACAGCCCGCCCTTTGGGTAAAACCTATGTATTGTTGACAGTTGGGCCGTATCTTACCACACCCTTTTAACTGTTATAAGTACACTGACTGTTGTGTGTTTCCTCAGAGATTCCTCACAGGTTTATTTTAGAAGCTTTTGACGCATGTCTCTATTTGCAAATAAACTGCTAATTATGCCAATAGAATTTTGTCTCTGTCCTAAAATAGTTCCTTTTGATGGAATTACCATCACAGCTATCCGGTTGGGTCTGGATAGACATCTCTTCCTCTTGTAGTTGGAGGAGGTTGATTTGTCTGGCCTGACTCCTTTTTATCACTCTGTTATGCAGGCCTGGAGAGTGTTCTGTATGTCCCAGAAGATCAACACACTGCCCAGGATGTTGCTGTTTGAAGAGCCTCTTTTTCACAATTCTATGGTTTAGTCCCGTGCTCTGGATTCAGCCAACCTTCACTCATGCCTTCAGGGAGTGGGGTGTATGAAGCTGGGGCATCTGATGCAGAGCAGATCATTGGAGGAGTTGGGAGAGAGAGCAGGGATCTGGTCGTATCGTTTGGGGAGGAAGGTCGTGGCTGAGTTCTGATTCCTTGCCAGCATCTCATCAACGGTCTGTGACTGACGTCTCCTTCTCTGATTGGTGGATGAACAGCCTGGATTACGTTTTCCCTGAGCTCAATGTCGTGTTGTTGCTGGGACATTTCAAGAGGATGTGGAACTTCTTTCATTCAAACCCCTGAGCTGAGGGAGTTCAGGGCTGTGGGGAAGAAGGCCATGTACACTGTCTGTGTGAAGGTGTCCCATGTTTCCTCCCTAGAAGAGGTGAAATCCACGATGTGGGTGGGTGTGTTTGGTCCAGGTTTGTGTTATTTGAGTGTATTTTAGTATCTTTTGTAAAGGAGAGTCTCTGTCTCTGTTTCTCTCTCTTTGTGTGTGTGTGTGTGTGTGTGTGTGTGCAGTTGTGTGTGT
This sequence comes from Esox lucius, assembly GCF_011004845.1. Classification (NCBI taxonomy): domain Eukaryota; kingdom Metazoa; phylum Chordata; class Actinopteri; order Esociformes; family Esocidae; genus Esox; species Esox lucius. Next base: position 28,640,584 of record NC_047573.1, on the reverse strand, counting down.
GTGTGTGTGGTTGTATTTCCTCACATGTTAAGAAATCCTCTCTGGTCTTGGGCTCAGCAGGTGGTCCAATCTGACCTGTAGTCACTATGGAGACAGACAGACTTATATATCACAGGTCCACATTAATCATGTCTACTAGTAATCTACATACAGGTAACTAGAGGGGAGATGGACTATAGATGGACCATATTTGTATATAATTGTATATGAGTTCCAGTGGTTCAGGCCAGTCTGTCATGGCTTTGATTCTGCTCACTGACTAGAACCAAGATGTTATGGGGACAGTGACTGTTGACAGATCTCAGATCTCTACTTGATAACTACATTGATTCACTGAAGATATTGAGGTCATTCATACTCTTCTGCTCATTTCCTTATGCTTCCCCCTTTCTTCTTCTCCTATTTTTGTCATTTCTTCTCCTCCTCCACTTCTTGAATAAGTGTTTTGATGACAATATTTTGTATATGGACCATTTGAGTTTTGTCTGATTGTTACCCGCCAAGACAAACAGATATTACAATAGTCTATTAATATTGTGTATTTGCATTCATAATGTCCTCCTCGAAATAATATTGGTTGCATTATAACAATAAATGTAGTTCTAAGACAAGTAAAAATCATAACGTTTAATATTAATAATTTATATTAATAATAATTTTGACCAACCTTCCCAAAATATCCTGTCCAGTTCCTTTTTGCATACATCCTGTATTTGATCTTTCAGTTCAGAGACTGATTTCTTGACATTCTCAAAAGAGATGTGTGGATAAACAGTGATACTGGGTAAGACCTCAGATCCAGGAGAGACACAGAGAGACTGGAAACTCTACAGAGAGGGAAAGAAGCAACAGGTTTTGACATGGACAGACAGTGAATTAAGTTCCTGTCCATTTCACTGGTAAAGAAGTAAAGAGACATCCATTACAGAGTATTGTAAGGTAAGTTAGTGATGTCACCTGGAGGAAATGGATGTGATCCTCTGTGTGAGAGAGCTGCTTCAACTCAACATCTCTCCTCCTCAGCTCAGCAACCTCCTGCTCCAGTTGTTCCAAGAGTCCTTCAGCCCGACTCACTTCAGTCTTCTCCTGAGCTCTGATTAGCTCCTTCAACTCAGAGCGTCTTTTCTCAATGTAGCAGATCAGCTCAGTAAAGATCCTCTCACTGTCCTCCACTGCTGCCTGTGCAGAGTGCTGTTAGGACACAGAGAGAGAAGGGGGTCCATTTTAAGTTAATTCACTCTCCTATCAACAGGATTATAGACAGATTGTAAATGTAAATATACAGTGCCAGTCAAAAGTTGAGATACACTAATCCATTCAGTGGGTGTGTCCAAACTTCTGATTGGTCCTGTACAAGTATTTATATCAGCCACAACACTCACCTTCAGAATGTCCACAGTCTGTCTCAACTCCTGAATCTTCTTCTCTCTCTCCCCAATTCTCTTCTGGGATTCCAAATATTTCTCTCCAAACTGTCTCTGCAGAGAAATACATCATAAACAAATGTAATCAGCAAAGTGTAGCAATTTTAAATTATATCACATTTATTAATTGGGATATGTTCTTCTTTCTTGTAATCTTGGTTATAGTCACTATATACAGTCGGTACATACAGGTTCTGGTCATGAAATTAGAATGTCATCAAAAAGTTTATTAATTTCAGTAATTCCATTTAAAAAGTGAAACTTGTATAATGTATACATTCATTCCACACAGACTGATATATTTCGAGTGTTTATTTCTTTTAACTGTGATGATTATAACTGACAACTAATGAAAATCCCAACTTCAGTATCTCCCAAAATTAGAATATTACTTTTTAGAAATGTTGGCCAAATGAAAAGTATGAACAGGAAAAGTATGAGCATGTACAGCACTCAATACTTAGTTGGGGCTCCTTTTGCCTGAATTACTGCAGCAATGCGGCGTGGCATGGAGTCGATCTGTCTGTGGCACTGCTCAGGTGTTAAGAGAGCCCAGGTTGCTCTGATAGTGGCCTTCAGCTCTTCTGCATTATTGGGTCTGGCGTATCACATCTTCCTCTTCACAATAACCCATAGATTTTCTATAGGGTTAAGATCTGGCAAGTTCGCTGGCCAATTAAGAACAGGGATACCATGGTCCTTAAACCAGGTACTGGTAGCTTTGGCACTGTGTGCAGGTGCCAAGTACTGTTGGAAAATGAAATCTGCATCTCCATGAAGTTGGTCCACAGCAGGAAGCATGAAGTCCTCTAAAAATTCCTGGTAGATGGTTGTGTTGACCTTGGACCTAAGAAAACACAGTGGACCAACATCAGCAGATGACATGGCACCCCAAACCATCACTGACTGTGGAAACTTTACACTGGACTTCAAGCAACATGGATTCTGTGCCTCTCCTCTCTTCCTCCAGACTCTGGGACCTTGATTTCCAAAGGTAATGCTAAATTTACTTTCATCAGAGAACATAACTTTGGACCAGCAGCCCAGGCGAGACTCTTCTGACGCTGTGTCTTGTTCAAGAGTGGCTTTACACAAGGAATGCGACAGCTGAAACCCATGTCTTGCATACGTCTGTGCGTAGTGATTCTTGAAGCACTGACTCCAGCTGCAGTCCACTCTTAGTGAACTTCTCCCACATTTTTGAATGGGTTTTGTTTCACAATCCTCTCCAGGGTGTGGTTATCCCTATTGCTTGTACACTTTTTTCTACCACATCTTTTCCTTCCCTTCGCCTCTCTATTAATGTGCTTGGACACAGAGCTCTGTGAACAGCCAGCCTCTTTAGCAATGACCTTTTGTGTCTTGCCCTCCTTGTGCAAGGTGTCAATGGTCATCTTTTGGACAGCTGTCAAGTCAGCAGTCTTCCCCATGATCGTGTAGCCTACAGAACTAGACTGAGAGACTATTTAAAGGCCTTTGAAGGTGTTTTGAGTTAATTAGCTGATTCGAGTGTGGCAACAGGTGTCTTCAATATTGAACCTTTTCACAATATAAAAATTTTCTGAGATATTGAATTTGGGGTTTTCATTAGTTGTCAGTTATAATCATATAGTCGGTACATATAGTTGGTACATATAGTCGGTATATATAGTCGGTATATATAGTCGGTATATATAGTCGGTATATATAGAACCAGGGACATTAGTTAAATTCCCTGACCACTAGGGAAACTTGCCTGTCCTATTTGGCGTGGCATCTTATATTAAAACTGCCTTTTAACCATGTACATCTGTTAATACACCACACCCTCTTGTTCCTTAAATAGTCTTACTAAATTGTTCTGATTCTAGTCAAAGGGTGAGGTTTACATCAGTGGTATAAAATTGGTCAGGTATAATAAAATACTTAGGTAAGGTTTACAGATTGCTCACGGTGTAACTGTTACAAACACATACACAACTAAATATAATTTTATATCAAACACACCCACATCCACACAGACCTTATACATTTTATCCTATACTGTAGAGTTCCCATCTTACTTGTTTCTCAGTCCTTTCTGCTGCAGCTGAGACTGTATCATGTCCTTTATGTTCATCCATTGTACAAAGATAACAGACACACTGCTGATCAGTACGACAGTAAACCTCCAGTAGTTTGTCATGATGAAGAACAGATCTTCTCCTGTAGTTTGTTTGGTGGCTTGGACCAACTTGTGCTTTTTAAGGCAGGAGATTCATAGTGAGGCTGGAGGTGAGTCTCACAGAAAGAAGCCAGGACACACCAGACAGGACTTGACAGCTTTGAGTTTTCTCCCAGTGCAGAAATCACACTCCACATCTCCAGGTCCAGCATAACAATGATCAGGAAGAGCAGCTTGGAGTCCTTGTCTTCTTCAGATTTTCCACCAATTCAGAAAACATGGTGTTTCTGTTTAGAACAGGTCTTGGTATGAAGGTCTGTCTGCACTGAGGGCAGCTGTAGATACCCTTGTCATCTTCCTGATCCAAACAGTCCTTAATACAACTCATACAGTAGCTGTGTCCACATGGAATAGTTACTGGATCTTTCAGTAGATCTAAACAGATTGAACAACTGATTGAGTTTATATCCTGTGCCATTTTTCAAACACATATAAACGGAGAAAAAAGAACAAGAGATTACTTTCGTTTTCCTTGAACTGCTTTTTCTCAGAGGAGTGGTTTGTTTTCTGTGACTTCCTGGTTCTGTGGTGAACTCAGATGTCAGATATCAGGTCTGGCCAGTAGAGGGCATTATTGATCTATCATAGCCAGTAAATATTCTCAATTCTGTTACATTCAAGGTCTAGTTCATAATTTCTCCCAATTCCAGAACAATTAGCAGAACAGCAGACGTGAATGCAGAAAGAGATTGCATGTCAAACAAATAGAGATCTCACATATTTACTACAACGTTCTCTGTATCTCAAACTTGTTAAAGGAACTGCAATTGTTCAAAGTGACCTGAGTAAGGAAAGACATAACTAGACTCTGTACAGTACCAGAAACTGTCCATCACTATATACCTGAGACAAGATACACTGGTTACTGTTTTATTATACAAAACCCTCTTCAGCCTCACTCCCCCATCTGAGATCTACTTTTGTCAACATTGCCACTTTTAAAAACCTAATCACTAACATATTTACAGACACCTACAACTTATTCATTAGATGTGCCTTTTAACTGTAGTTTTGTCAAGTTGTTGTCTTTGTCTATTGTCTAAATATATCTGTGTCCTGCTGTATAGTTTTTTATTGTCTGCTACCAGGTAAAAATAGTGGGATATCCAGAAATATACCTTTTTTTATATAACTGAAAACACACATCAGAACATGTAGTCTACCAATAATGAAATGAATATTTATTTTATTTAATAAACTCTATCTAATGCAGTTTTTTTATTGGTCTAACGCTACACATTTAATCATTTTAATGAAAATCATGTCTGGATTTACAAGTAACCAAGCAATACCACTCTGCTTGTCAAATGCCAAATCAGCTAAACCCACAGTTATTATGAATCAAGATATCATAAAATAAATGAATTAGGCCCTAATCTATGGATTCCACATGACTGGGAACATTGATGTGGATCTGTTGATCACAAAAAACAGGTGTATCAGAAAACCAGTCTGTATCAGAACTGACCATTTGCCTAATTTTCCTGATGCAGCACAACACATGTTCTCATAGAGTAGATCAGAGTGTTTATTGTGGCCTGTAGATTGTTGTCTCACTACTCTTCAATGTCTGTAACCAAGTTACTGGATTTTGTCTGGAACTGGAACACTGTTGGTTCCTGAACGTTCCAAACATGCTCAATGGGTGACCTGTCTGGTGAGTATGGAGACGTGGCAGAACTGAGACATTTTTTGCTTCCAGGAAGTGTTTGCTGATCCTTGTGACACGGGGCTGTACATGTTAATGCTACCGATCAAGAAGAGGCGTTGATTGGCTCAGGTCTGTGTGAGAATACTAGAGATCTTAAGACTGGAATGTCAGGTGGTCTCCTCAGAGTGTGACCAGAGTATGACAGTGGTTCAGTCAGAGTCTGACACTCCCAGTAGTCAATGTCTAAGTGTGTCTAGTTTCCATCCTTATCCAGCAACTTTGTGCAACAACAATGGAAAACATTTCATTTGCCACATAAACAGCCTGATCAACTATATGGTAAGAATAAGTCCACAGGAGGCAGGAGGCAAATGGTGTTTTTTTCCAGATATTGACTGGTTTCCTCATTCATGACCCTACAATATTTTGGTATCTATTACCAAGAAATACAGATCTGTATTCTCAGTCTTGGAAAATCCATAGATTAGGGCCTAATTCATTTATTTTAATTGACTTATTTCCTTCTATGATCTGTAACCCAGTAAAGTCTTTAAAATGATTCTGTTTGTTTATATTTTTTGTTCAGTCTATTGATTTAACAATAATATTTGGGTAAAAATCACAAAATCTACCTGATGAAAACCAGTTACTGTATTCCAGTTGATGTTGTGATTAATAAGAAACCAGAAAAAGAGTATGCTGTCATTTTACCTATTTTAGTTTTATTTTATTACCAAAATGCTTACAACAAAGTGACCATAACGTTTTTACTTTAGAAGGGGCTGTTTCAATGTTGTTTGGTGATACAAAGTTGGAAAAGTCCTTTGCTCTTTGAAAGTGATAATGATGTCCTGGTGAGGTAACAAATAAACTTTGGATATGTGTTTGTTGTTGTCCATATTTAATGCTGTGAAATTTTGCTAATATCTTGTAGATGACAATAGCAAAACCGTCACAATGACCTTGAATGACAAGTACATCAGCTGGTTGTTTACTTTCATCCATCGACACAGGCAGTTCTTCCGAATTGCCTTTCAGGACCAGGCGTGTAACAACAAGACATGACAGTGCCGTGGGAGGAAGAGCGGCGTGACTAGAAAGCCGGTGACGACGCACACTGAACACCGCGCCAGGAGAGAGAGCGTGCCTCCCTCGCGACTCCTCGTCACAGTACTCCCCCCCTACCCATGGCTCCAGCCGCACGTCCACACCGGCCCCGGGGCCGACTCGGAGGACGCCGCGCAGGACGATCAGGGCGCCAATCGAGAATATCCACCACCAGCACCCAGCAACACTCCTCCGGGCCATACTCCCCCACTCCACCAGGTACTGCAGACCCCTCCCTCGAGGTCCAGAGGGGGCAGAGGGGACCCACGCACTTGACTGCTGGAGGGGACCAGCCACCTCCGGCCTGAGGAGAGAAACGTGAAACAAGGCGTTAATTCTCTAGTCAGGGGAAGGTGCAACTTTCTGGGCCGAGAGCCAGACCCGGTCGCCCACAGCGTAGACCGGGGCGTCGCTACGACGGCGATTAGCAGCAGACTTCTAGCGCTCCCCGGCGTGCCGAATGCATCAATGCACCACTGACCAGGTCTCCTCGGCGCGTCTCAGGCTGGCTCTGCCACGGCGCCAAGACCGGCTGGTACCCTAGAACACACTGAAAAGGGGTCATGGTCATGGAGGAGTGGCGGAGCGAATTCTGGGCATACTCTACCCAAGGCAGGAATTCCGACCACTCCTCTGGCCGGTCCTGGCAATAGGACCGCAGGAACCTCCCCAGGTCTTGGTTTACACGCACCACCTGCCCAATCACTTCGGGGTGAAACCCGGAGGTGAGACTGACCGAGACCCCCAACCAGCCCATAAAGGCCCTCCAGACCCTGGATGTAAATTGGGAACCCCGGTCATAGACAATGTCCTCTGGAACCCCATAGGAACAAAGGACAGATACCCTTATTGGTCTAAGCAGAGGAACAGATGGCCTGAGTACCTAGCGATCCTCTGATACTATACAGACATGTGTATCACAATCAAAGAAAATAGTTACATACTAGGCAATGGAAAAGCAGACATTTCTCAAATGTACATCAGTTCAACATTTCCATAACAATGGCGACAAAGACAGGTAGCAAAGGGGAAAGGAATGTGAATGATTTGATAGGGGGGTTGTAGGGGTGCATTAAGACCACTTTCCTGTCTGATTATGTAGCCTATATGGTTGTGATTGTCCTTGTACCATTCAATATGGTAAGTTATGAACCCCATAAAGCACCACAGACATGTGTCTGATTATGTAGCCTATATGGTTGTGATTGTCCTTATACCATTCAATATGGTAAGTTATGAACCCCATAAAGCACCACAGACATGTGTCTGATTATGTAGCCTATATGGTTGTGATTATCCTTATACCATTCAATATGGTAAGTTATGAACCCCATATTGTACCACAGACATGTGTCTGATTATGTAGCCTATATGGTTGTGATTGTCCTTGTACCATTTAATATGGTAAGTTATGACCCCTATACTGCATTGACATGATTTCTGTGGGCGTCCTCCAGTTCTAGCAGATCAGGGGCTGGGCTCTAGTTGGGACTGGTAGCCATAAGGAGTCCTTCCACTGGGTGCCGTGTTATTACCATTCATCCTGTGCTATGCATTTAGTGTGCTGTGCAATTACCATTTACTGTGTGCTGTGCTGCTCTTACTACGTGTGCTCCTTAAGACTCTGGTCTGGTGAGGTGAGGCGTCCTGGCCTGACTCTGTCCACTTGGCCTGTCCTAGCCTTGGGGCCCTGCTGTATGTAATAAATGCCCTCATGAATATGTATCAATAAAGATTTGTTTTGTTTTGACAAAACTAGCAACGTTTGGACAGAGTACTGGGCTGGAGGACAGACTATTCAGTAACTGTTCAATTGAACCATAAACATGAACGAGTCGGTCATTCACGAGTCGTCTGAGATTCCATCTGTGTTAATCATTACAATAAAAATCAGGTACTACATTAATATTGAATATTAAACATGTCAAGATGAATCCAGAATGCACTGAGCAGTTGTGATGGTGGATGTAAAGTCAAGGAGGGGAGTGAATCAGGAGAGGGAAAAAAACAGGAAATGTGAAATAGTCCAACCAGGATTTGTGTAAAAACAAGGAACTTACTGTTGAAGTCTAACACTTCCCCGAGTTGGTTTGTTGGAAAGGAGAATAAAACACCAGGAGTCAGGTCAATTACCGTACCGCATATTCCGTTCATTACAAAAGCTTTTGGAGACAAGGGTCGCAGAACAATGTCTAAGGATCAACAATCAACAGATCATTTTATACTTCTACTACGCCCAAAAGATAGAGTTGTTAAATTCACAAAGCAAGTGTGCTATTGGTCCAGTTCCAGTTCTATTCCTTATAAGGATAAATGCAAACATCGTCTTGTCCCCATCTGGTTTCTGTCTTGCCTGTCAGACTATGTGTGTGTGTCTCTAACCTGTGTCCTGTTTCTCAAAAGACCGACATACTAAATCTTTCTCTCCCCAGCAACCGCTTGAACAGGGTTTCCTATTCTCCTACTTGCTCCTTCAGTTTCAGCTCATACTACAAACATTTAATATTTTGTTTCATTGGTTACAACAGCTTACAACAGTTCACTAACTTATACAATCAATACATCTACAATGGATAGCGGTTTTGACCTTTGACTACAACACCCGTTCAGCGGTGTCATTAGTGGCCCCAGTAACTCTGGTGAAACATATTTTGTGAAGATGTTGTTGGATAATGCTGAGGTTGTATTCTCAGAAATTCTAAATATCGTCTGGGTTTATTCATGTTGGCAACCGCTGTATGACGAAATGTTGAAGGTAAGGGAGATACATTTTATAGAAGGTCTACCAACATCGTTGTGTGATGACATTCTGCTACCGATTCAGAAAAACAACCTTTTAATTATCGACGATTTAATGAAAAGTGCATCAGAGAGTTTGGAGAGTTTTCACACAATATTCACACCACCGTAACCTGAGTGCAATTTACCTTGTCCAAAACATGTTTGTTAAAGGCAAATCTAGTAGAACTATTAACTTGAACACAAACTACCTCATCTTGTTTAAAAACCCCCGCGACAATCAGCAGATTAGTATTTTAGGCAGACAGATATACCCCGGTCTTTCTCGATTCTTCATGGAGAGTTTTAAAGATGCAAAACATCTGCCTTTTGGTTATTTACTTGTTGACTGTAAACCTACAACACCAGAAGACTACCATCTGAGAACAGGGTTATTTTCAGGGGATTGGCCTGTCGTATACGTTCCTAAGAAAGTTTGATCATGTCTAAACGCATTCGTAGAAATTTACCACTTTTGAAGATGATATTTAAGGCACTGGCAAGAAAAGTTATTTTAGAATCAGCATCCACCAACCTCATTCTATCACTCTGTGAAATAGCGCTTAATCTAAGGCGCGGAAATATACCCTTAACCGAGTCGCAGCTCCGAAAAGTAAAGAGACAAAAAGCCAAAATTATATACATGTCCAGAAAGAACACTTCAGTTGCAAGGAAAAGAAAAACCATCAACCAATCTGGAGGTTTTCTACTGCCGTTACTAAGCGTTGCAGTTCCATTCTTAACCAGTCTAATTGCATCGAGACAGGGTTAAACAACATGGAGCATGCTCAGAAAATGTTTCTGGTGCCACAACATCAGTTAGAAAAACTGTGAGAATCCAAAACGACTAGCACCGATGTAAGACAGTCTGTTGAAAATGATTTGGACTCATCGATTTGCAATTGTAGATGTAGTGATTGTATAAGTTAGTGAACTGTTATAAGCTGTTGTAACCAATGAAACAAAATATTAAATGTCTGTAATATGAACCGAAACTGAAGGAGCAAGTAGGAGAATAGGAAAACCTGTTCAAGCGGTTGCCGGGGATAGAAAGATTTAGTATGTCTGTTTTGTGAGAAACAGGTCACAGGTCAGAGACACACACACATAGTCGGACAGACAAGACAGAAACCAGAAAGGGGGGCAAGGGGATACTTGCAGTTATCCTATAAGGAATAAAACTGGGATTGGGCCAATGGCACACACTTTGTAAGTTAACGCCTCTATCTTTTTGGGCGTAGTAGAAGTATAAAAATGATGTTTTGAATGTTGATCCTTAGACATTGTGCGGCGACACGTGTCTCCAGAAGCTTCTGTAATAAATGGACGTATAACTACGGTAATTGCCCTGACTTCCTGTGTTTTATTCTCCTTTCCAACAAACCAACTCGGGGAAGTGTTAGACTTCAACACAATATACTGTTGAAGCCTGATATGGATTTACATGAGAAAGCTGAAAGATACTCTGCCATTTTACAAAGATTTTTGGCTGTTGTGCGACAGGGGGAGCTTGATACAAACACACTGACTTTAAGTCTACCCGGGTCTGAGACAATGTCTGCTGTAGTAAACGTGACTGAGAATAAGCAAACTGTTGACCGAAATGTTGACCTTGTTGATGAAATTTTGGATAATGTGCCTGTGAAGCGTAGAAAGAATGTTGAATATATTCTTAATAGAATGCACAGGTCTAAAGATGTGACTTCGTGGAATTCTAATAGTGAATTTGTTTTCAAAGGAGAGATAATCAAGGGCTCGCACCAACTGGATCTTGTTAAAAGTGTGACAGCAACCAATAAAATTGCTGACAATAGATGACCGTTGGGGTGGGGGGTGTTTTTAGAGGCCATGGCATGTCTCAACATGCCTTTTACAACTATTCCCAATGCTCATGTAAGACGTAAAATCAATTTGTATAAACAAACGTCTGGTGACACAATGGATGATTTAGCCACACTACCAGCAACTGGTTTTCAACCAACCAAAGCTTTCTTTGAACCTCATACCACGGACCCCACAAAATGGCTTCCATTTTAATGTTTTTATTTCATGCATTTTGTGATTCATTGTATGTTTGTTTTATCTTGAATAAATGTTGTATGAAAAATACTATGTAGACATTGATGTGGTTTTACAAATGTTTTTATTTTCGAATAATAAAGTTTTCATACACGTGATTGGCTTTTCTATTTCTTCAACAACCATGGCACAAATTAAACGTTTCACAAGATTGAGCATGTTGTATGCAATTAAACATTTGCTTATCACGCTTACTCTGGTACATCTTAGCTACAAACTTTGAGACTAGGGAATCATTTTCTCGTAAATCATCAACATAAAAAGACATAACATCTTTATAACTCAGACCTTTTGTCATTAGATAGAGAAAGAACACACAATGCTGTCCACACATGGTTGAAACCAGGTCCTGTACTTGTTTTGAACTGTATTCCACATTCTCACAGGTTTTCAGAAAGGCATTGATTGACTTGGGAAAATTTGTAAAATCAGGGGGTTTCCAAAACTGTCATAAAACCTTCCAATGCCATCATCCGTTATGTAAATAGCCAGCCAGTGCTCCCCGGGTTGAATGCTTGGGTGTGTATTAACAATCTTTAACATCTCGGACAGGCACCCTAGGTAGTTGGTCGCTTGCCAGCACACCATAAAAATGGGTCCTAGATGAAAATTGGTTCACCACACTGGTCAACTCTGCAGTATTCATTTCCACACAGTTTTCCTAATAGTAGTCAACCATGACTTGTTCCACAAAATAACATGTAATCAACACTCCCCACTCCACTCTACCTCCCAGTAACAGACTCAAGACAGACCCTCTCTACACAACACCTGGTTATAGAAGGTAAATTTGTCAGGATGGTCAGGATAGAACTGGACCTCATTACTACATGTCACCTTTCTGTTCTCCTCAGACAGACACAGGTTCTGATATGTTGTATTGGGATCCAATGTCAGCTGGCAGGAATCTAAGAGGATGAAAAACAAAGTCAGTGACAATGTCTCTCTCTTACTCTGTATGTGTGTGTATGTGTGTGTGTGTGTGTGTGTGTGTGTGTGTGACTTGTGCGTGTGCATCCTCTCTCTCTCTGTGCATGCTGGGAGTGGTGTGAGAGAGTGTGGAGTTTTGGCTGCCCTTTTTGTAATTTATTGGGCTGCATGTGCTTTGTCATGGTATACATTTTAGTGCTGGGGTGGCTATTTTGTTTTCCTCTGGTTTGGAAATCAGTATAAAATGTTTTGAATTTTTGGCAACTTTGTGTAAATTAACATGGTCTTCAATGCCACACACACACACAGACACCCACACACCCCTGAGCATTGACTAATGCACATAGAGGAGCAGAGTATAGGCAAAAAGGAAGTCATTAAGACATTTCATTACAACCAATAGGTTTTTTGTTTCTTTTTTAATCTGCCATAGATTGTTTCATTGTTGTGTCAATGAAGGATTGGGTGTATGTCTGGCTACATGCTTTTACAAGCCAGCTTGAGTTAGTGACATTGAGAAATTATATTTTGTATTCAGAAAGATTTATTATGAATGTGTATGAACCAGGTGTTTGATTTTGACAGTAAATAACCTGTGCTTGTTTCTTCTTCCTTGCAGGATCCCTGCAGGTGTCATGGTGCGGTGAGCAGCAGCGCCACCGTGCCATAGTTTCTCAGTTCCCATACCTCACAAACACATCCCGGACTGTCACATGTTTCCAATCTTCCACACCAGGTCCCAATTTGTATCATTTGTATGTGTATATATGTTTCCCCTCTGCTCCCCACATTGTGGATCATTGTTGCTGTCTGTTAGTATACGGGTGAGTGTTGTTAATGTACTGTTGAATGTTGATTGTTAAGACGCGTTGTCGCGCACTTTATTTTCATTCAGTCAGTAGTTAGTTTCGTTTTCCGTTCGTGTTTGGTTTGTTTGTTGTTTTAATAAAAACCCACGAACGAGAGTACCGCCTGCGCCTGGTTCCTCCAACACTACACCACGACGAGTCGTTACAGCAGGTCTCTCAGCAGTGCTGTTTGCAGGAGTTGAGTCTCCATCTGCGAAAGGAGGAACCAGAGACCACACAGATTAAACAGGAACAGGAAGAACTCGGGACCAGTCAGGAGAAGAACCGATTCAAGGGCTCTTTGTAACCAGGGATTCACTGTTCACTCGTCCCTGTGTGAAAAATGAACTGAATCAGGAGGACCTGCTTGGGTCTTTCCGTTAAGAACAGCGCACCGTTTGAAAGTGACCTGTGACATCGTTAACAATGCAATAACCGTGCCGGGGTTAGATGAGCTGTACGAGCGTGTGAGATGAGAGCGTGCACGGTGTGAAGAACATGCACCATAAGAGGGCACATGGCCACGAGGTCAGCGTAGGCTAACACCGATTCTGTAACTGCTACAGAACGAAGGCATGGAGCTCTGGCCACAGTATCATGACGTTTGAATAGTAACCAACTGGATGCATTTCACCGCCTACAGTACATTTTGAGTTAGTACAGCTGACATAAAACTTTCTCTGAGACGCAGATTAGTCCACTGTATGGAGTCCCTCATGGCTTTTGTGTGGAAATGGATGAGATCAGACGGGGGCTGGACTCTCAGTGTAGTCAATCAGTCAATCATGGGGTGTTAACTTATTTAACTGTGATATACTCTGCCTTAGAAATGCCAGAGGCACAGGCAGATCTAACTCTGTGTGGACCTGAGTATTTTAGCCTTACCGTATCTGGATGTAATGGATATGGTGGCACCCGGGTCAACCAGGAAATCAGCAGGCCCCCATTCACAGATGTTAACATTGGAGACACTCTACTATTCTGAGTAATGAAAGGGAACTGACCTGGTGCTGTGGTGCTGTGAGGTATCCTGCTCTCTCTCCATCTCATCCTATTTCTGACCCTGAGGATGGTGTACAGTGACACTCCTCAACGTCTCCTGCACCCGCCACAGCCTCTCCAGCCTGTTAAAACATCATCTGCCTCTGCTTCTCATAAAACTTGATCTGGGCGGTGAACATTTTCTTTCTTTGCTTTGCTTCTGTCACTGTTCTGTCTCTCTGTGTGAACAGCGTGATCCCACACCTGTTCTGATGAGATTGTTTCCCAGCTTAAACACATCAGATGTACCTTGTCGGCAAGGCTAGGGATTAGTCCATGAATCAGAATGCCCTTTAATAGTTCTTCTAGGACGTTATTATCAGGAGCAATTCCTGAGTAGCTGTTGAAAGCTTCTTCTGCTCTGGCTCGGAAATCACAACAGGACTCTGTTGGGCCCTGTTTCATTGAAAGTCATTTTGGCCCTTCAGTCTTAGTTGAAATGTCTCTTTGATACAGATTTTATACAGCCAAGTTGTTCAGTACAGCCATCCTGTCCTTACAGTAGGGGTTGGATATTTAGTCCATTGACGGCGAATGTTCTTTCAGACTGGGGTAGTGGAACTTAACAGTATTTTAGAAAACTAGGTCTAGTTCCGAGGCAGATGGCTACATATTTATCAAAATGTCCAAATGTTCACACTATTGGTCAGCGCCAGCTTGGGGAGGGGGTAAATACTTTACTATATCTAAAGTTTCACTGATGGCCAATGTTCGCTGGAGCTCCATAGTTGTTGGTGCATCTTCATCTCCAGAAGGCTGTAACTGTAACCATCATGAGAGGAAACAAAGTGTGTGGGTCTCTGTCCCTCTGCAATACTGGCTGACCTGTGGATGACCTCACCAGGTTCTTTCTTATTGAATGTAATCCGTGCTTCTTCTTTCTGTTCTGGGTGGGGCGATGTAGGCAGGGACAGGAGCACGGCAGCCTGATCTCTCAGACAGACTGAGGGGAGGGGGGTGTTTGGAGGAGGTGTCTGGAGCAACCTTTCCCCGCTTTTCTTAACTGTCCTCCTACCTCTGGTTCCCTTCTCATCACTCCTCTGGTCTCTGGGTGCCTTAATAAGCGTTACTTCATGTTATTGTTGCCTCTTTTGCTGCTTGTGAAGCAGCTTCTTATATTTGCCCACTGTAGCTCATAACAGAAAAGCTCAATTATAAAACACAACAAAAATGAAATGACCCCTCTTCAAAAGTCTGGATACCCTTAATTCTTAATACTGTGTATAGCCCCCTTTAGCATCAATGCCAGCGTGCAGTCTTTTGTAATAGTTTTCAATGAGGCCCAGAATTCTTGCAGGTGGTATAGCTGCCCGTTTGTCTTGGCAAAATGCCTCCAGGTCATGCAAAGTCTTTGGTTGTCTTACATGAACTGCACATTTGAAATCTCCCCAGAGGGATTCAAACATTTGGTTCATGCAAGATGACCAAAGAGGATATAAAGGTCAGGAGACTGTAATGATCACTCCATAACCTGTAATGTTTTCTGCTGTAACCTGTGGAGGGTCAACTTGGCTTTGTGCTTAGTGTCATTGTCGTGCTGGAAAGTCCAAGAGTGTCCCATGCACAGCTTTTGTGGAAAATAATGCAATTTCTCAGTATTTTCAGTTTTCACAAGATTCCCTGTGCCTTTAGAGCTCACACACCCCCAAAACATCAGTGAGCCACCACCATGCTTCACAGTGGGGATGGTATTTTGTTCACTATATGCCTTGTTGACCCCTCTCCAAACATAGCGCTTATGGTTGTGAGTCTTGTGACCATAAAGCTCTATTTTGGTCTCGTCACTCCAAATTACATTGTGCCAGAAGCTGTGAGACGTGTCAAGGTGTTTTCGGGTAGTAAAGGCTTCTTTCTGGCAAGTAGACCAAGAAGCTCATTTTTGTTTAAGGATCGTCATATTGTGCAAGTCTTTTGACAGATCTTTTCTGCTCAAAATGGCTCAGTATCTAACCTTCTCAGTGCATCCACGTGAGCTCACAAACTTATTTTGACTACTTATACACAGACACTAATTGCAATTTATGAATGCACAGGTGTGTGAAATTAACCTTTAATTGCCATTGTAACCTGTGTGTGTCACCTTGTGGGTATGTAACAAGGCCAAACATTCAAGGGTATGTTAACTTTAGATCAGGGCCATTTGGGGGATTTTTGTTATCATTATGATTTATAAACAACTATGTGATAAAATGGCTTAATATGATCACTATCCTTAAATAAAATATTATTTGCATGATCAATCATATTTTCTAAATAAATGCCAAAATTTCCCAATTTCTGCCAGGGTACGCAAACCTATGAGCATAAATGTGTATTGGTCCTATGCATAAGATAAAAAGTAACCAGCGTATTTTTGGCATGCATAAGATACAGTGTTACCAGCATATTGGTTATATGCATACGATACAGTGTAAACTGGTGTGTTGATCATATACATTAGATACAGTGTAACCAGTGTATTGGTCATATACATTAGATACAGTGTAACCAGTGTATTGGTCATATGCATAAGATACAGTGTAACCAGTGTATTGGTCATATACATAAGATACAGTGTAACCAGTGTATTGGTCATATACATAAGATACAGTGTAACTAGTGTATTGGTCATATACATAAGATACAGTGTAACTAGTGTATTGGTCATATACATAAGATACAGTGTAACCAGTGTATTGGTTATATACATCAGATACAGTGTAACCAGTGTATTGGTCATATACATAAGATACAGTGTAACCAGTGTATTGGTCATATACATCAGATACAGTGTAACCAGTGTATTGGTCATATACATAAGAAACCAGTGTATTTCCTCATGTCATCTTTAGCAGATTGAATTTACACTATCTGATCCTACTAGAGATAGAGGCTATTTGTTGCCAATATTTTCTCATTTGTTTGTAGCCAATTGATAGAAGAAATGACATTTCTGAGGGTTGTGGCCCATTTCCATCCGAAAACTGATAGATAACTGTCACGTCTTCGGGGGTCGGATAAAGGAGGAGCAGGAGAATGGCGTGGTAGAAATAAAGTATTTAATGTAATAACGAGAACTAAAGTTGTGGTTTGAAAACTGAAACGTACACTGCTCTTATACAAACAGAGACAATTACACACAAAGACAGAGGGAGCAGAGGGAACATATAAACTCGGGGGAATGATGAGGATGAGGAACAGGTGCGTTAAACAGGACACAGGTGAAAAATATGATGAGATGGACGATGGTGTCAGAAGGCCGGTGACGTCGACCGCTGGAGCCCGCCCGCTGCAGGGGGAGGTGAACCAGCAGAGGGCGGAGTTGTCACAGATAACAACCGTTAGTACAACAGTTGGGAGGCACCAGTTGGTGTTGGAACTGGACCCATTAAGGAGTGCTTTACAAATGTAAATGGGAATGTGATAAAAATCATTCATATGTTGTCTTAGCTGCTGGGGGTTAATCTGACACTCATCACCTCATACAACCCCATGGTTAGATGGGATGTTTGAATGTTGTAACAGAACTCCAGTTGACCAGTTAGCTAAGTTTTACTATGGGGTGAGTGGGACAGTTATATGGAGAATGTGGCTATAGCCTATAACATTATAACAGACTCAGACCATATATCTTACCTCTGTCCTCTGAGACAATCAGGTAGTTGTAGTATAACAGAGTCAGACCTTATATCATACCTCTGTATTCTGAGCCCCTCAGGTTGTGTATTATTACAGACTCAGACCTTATATCTTACCTCTGACCTCTTTTTATGATACTCTAATAGTTAAAGCGTGTACGGCCAATAACTGAGAAGTTTCTGGTTTGAATCCCTGGATCAACAAGGTAAAAACTAAATCTGTGTAAAGGTTAGCAAGGCACTAACCCAATCTGCTGTGTTTAGTGGCTTTGGATAAGAGTGTCATAAAGTACAGACAACACCACCTGATGGAGAGTTTGAGCAGCAGGTCTCTAAACTTTAGTAGAAGTAACCAGTTGAGACCCCTCTCGAGACCCCTCACATCGAGAGGGGTCAGCTGAGGTGGCTTGGGCATCTGTTTCGGATGCCTCCGGAACGCCTTCCTGGGAAGGTGTTCCGGTCCCGTCCCACCGGGAAGAGACCCCGGGGAAGACCTAGGACACGCTGGAGGGACTATGTCTCCCGGCTGGCCTGGGAACGCCTCGGTGTCCCCCCGGAAGAGCTGGAGGAAGTGTCTGGGGAGAGGGAAGTCTGGGCATCCCTGCTTAGACTGCTGCCCCCGTGACCCGGCCCCGGATAAGCGGAAGATGATGCTATGCTAACCAGTTGAGAACCACAATAGTGACTAAAAACACACAGAGGTTGGACAAACAGTCTGGATGTAATGGATATAAACTCTTTCATACGTAGGCCATCCATTTGGGTCTAGGGTGGAAGAAGTTCCACTAGCCTAATGATAATTATAACTATAGGTTATGAATATGTAATACATTTAAATCAGGAGAATCCTAAATTGCTAACATCAGGTAATGTTAGTACAATGTGCTACTACCATAGAGATGGTTACATGCCAGTATTGTTTCTGCCCTACGACAGGTGGCACGTGATCTGTCATGATTTGGCAGTAAATATTTGTTTCCAGCAGGTGTCACTAGACTCCATTGTGTTTAATGAGGCTTCATGTGATGTAGGATAGAATTGTCTGGAAGCCTCAATGTTTCAGAAAACCTAATTTCACCATCAGTACTGAAAAGGCCATGTTTTCCATGTACTGTAATAAATCAAACAGCTTGAACTACCTACAGCTTTCTTAGTTGGTCAGTGCCCCTGAAGTGTTCTTCCTCCATGTTGTTTCTTTAAGACTTAAATACATGTTTCCTTCAGTGATCAACCAGTTGGGGTACTTCACTTATTATACCTGCATTCTGGAGAGGAGGTTTCCATTAAAAGTTGCTGCAGTTTCTTCTGCTACACTCCAGCAGTGGCTGGCAATGTCCTGAGGTTTAACGTGACACTCCAAAACAAACGTATGTGGAAGCACACAACAAAACATGCATGAAAACTATTTGAGGGAAGACGTTTCCTGCTAAAACTGTACATCACTGTCAATGTGGTCACATAAAGACAAGAGACTCTGCTAAATGATGTTAATATAAATGCTTGACATTGACATGTATAGTAGAAACATGTGGCCTCCTTATTCTCAGTATTATATTTTAATGTTATTTATTAGTTTAACATCAGTTAAGCTTCACCTTTGTCTAAAACTTTACTGTCATTGCAAAGTCCATTGACTGAGCTAAAGGTGAAATATATACGTCTGTAAATCTTTGCTAGATTTGCTATGTGTCATAATTGTCAGGTTCCTGCTTTTATTGTGTGTTGTTTTGTTCATTTGCACTTCCTGTTTTATTTTGACATCATTAGTCGCTCTTATCACTCATCTTCCTCCCATCGTTTGCTTTCCCGCCTGTTTGATTACTGTCCCCGTCCCTAATGTGTTTCACCTGTTTGTTTTCAACTTCCCCACTCATAAATACTCACCAGTCCCACTTCCCAGTGCCAGATTGTAGTTGTACTTATGTCACTCTCTCCAGCGTTTTTCTCCAGTGTTTGTTTTCCCGTGTTATTAGACCTCTTGCTTCGGTTCTCGACCACGATTTTTTGCCTGCCGTTTTTATACCTCTGCCTGCATTTTGTTCTTGGAACAATAAAGACTGTTACTTGTGACACCCCTCTGAGTCGTGCATTTGAGTCGTTGTAGCTTGTCAATAATAATATCAATGACATCTATTAGTTTGTAACTTTGTTGTTTATTTTCGATCAGCCTGGGTAATACATATAAGGGTGAACACAGGGGAGAAAACCATAGTTTCTGAAAATGCTTTAGAACCTAGTTTTATCTGAAATAACATTCTGCCACTGAAGGTAAACCACACATAGATTGTATGAAAAACTATTTAGAATAACAAGCAGTTTTAAATGACAACAGAGACCAACTAATGATACCAATGTAACTTAGCCAGGAATTAATACAGGACATAAGTTGTATGAGTGAAACAACTGTGTTAAATGCTTTAATCAACAAGAGCACCTGAGAGGACATGAGGACATACAGAGACCATTTAAAGATCCTGTGTAATCAAACTCTCTTTATAATGATGAAAGTTATAGCAAATCCTTCCTTAAGTTTCATTGAAATGTAAAAATTAGTCCCTCTAAAACGTGTCCCAAATGTAACAATTAGATTGGATAGTGATTATTGACAAGTACAGGTAGAATTTACTACAAAGCATAACAGACTGTCTACAAATGACTGTTACTGAAAGATTCCCAAATCTATGATCACACATAAAATACTGAACAGATGTTTGCTGAACATGAACCAAAGGTAAATGTTAATTAAATGTGTGAATAAACTCCTATCTGCCCCATCAATCACACTAGATGACAACAGATAAAGAGGTTACTCTGTTTACCTGAAATCACCTCACACAGAAACATTCTATACAGTCAATAATTACATTAATTTCAAAACATTTTATAATCAAAATAAATTCTGTTTTGTACAACATTTAATAATGCTTTCAATACACATGGTAGATATTTATAAATATATTTCTGTTGACAAGTAAACAACCAACTCAAAACAAATCCTACAAATCAAGACGAAACGTCTCTGTTAAAATAGTTCAGCAGGGTTCTAGACACTGACTAAACTAAACTCTGTGATGATTGGTTAATTTCAGCTGTCAATCAACTCCTTTCACCATTGAGGTGCATCTCTCATCATATGTTCACGGTCATTACGGAACCAAGACCTTTGGCTCACTCCGTTCCATATAAATGTCAAACAATATCATGCTGTTCTATATAATATCTGTAATCTTAAATCAATCATTAGCCAAAGTCAATCAATCATACATTGATACCCGCAGACTGTATCACTGAATAGGTGTCAGTATCTTTACAGACGTTCCTTTATAAACATTGAAACCAGGATAGAGTGGCTGAGTGAATGTGGTCTGGACTCTGTGGAGGAGGGTCATTGTGTCAGAGACACTGTAGAAGGACAGAGTTCCTGCCCTGTGGTCCAGATACACTCCCACTCTGGAGGAGCAGTGGACAGAGTTATCAGTCCTGGTATTATTGTGGTAGAACCAACATCTGGATGTAGTGCAGAATAACACCCAGGACTGATCATTACGTCCGAACACACACTCACAACCATATCCTTTCCTGCTGATCTCTTTATATGAGACGGCTACACGAAGCCCTCCCCCACTCCACTCTACCTCCCAGTAACAGACTCCAGACAGACCCTCTCTACACAACACCTGTCTACAGGAGGTAAATCTGTCAGGATGGTCAGGATAGGACTGGACCTTATTACTCCATGTCACCTTTCTGTTCCCCTCAGACAGACACAGGAACTGATTTGTTGTATTGGGATCCAATGTCAGCTGGCAGGAATCTAAGAGGATGAAAAACAACATCAGTGACAGTCTGGCTCCCTAAATATGTGTGTGTGTCTGTCTCTCTTGTCTCTCTCTCTCTGTGTGTGTGTGTCTGTCTGTCTCTCCCTCTGTGTGGGTGTGTTTCTGTCTGTGTCTCCCTCTGTGTGGGGGTGTGTCTGTCTCGGTCTGTGTGTGTGTCTCCTGCTGGGAGTGGTGTGAGTGAGTGTTTTGGCGGCCCTTTTCAATTTATTCATCCTTTTCTCTTGGTGGATTTCTGATTTCTATGCATGACGGGGCTGTTCAGAAAATCGAAACATTAATGGATATCATACATCCCAGGGTGTCTTTTACCCATTTTCTGTTTTCTCTGTGTATTCTTCTGTTTTCCCTCTTTTCTTTATGGAGGTTGGTTCTCTTAATATTAATGGAGGGAGGAATTGGAATAAGAGGGCTTGGGTATTGGAAGTGATTACATAGAAACAACGTAATGTCGTTTTCCTACAGGAGACACATAGTGATGAAGCTAATGAGGTTGACTGGGGCATGTGGTGGTGGGGGGGCAGCATGTGTTTAGTCATGGTACACATTTTCATCCTGGAGTGGCTATTTTGTTTTCCTCTGGTTTGGGGGTGACTGTAATATCTATAACTGAAATTGTCAAGGGCCGGGTCTTATTGGTCAAGGCGGATGTTATGGGAGTTTTGTTTTATTTTTAAATGTTTACACTCCAAATGAGGGAACACAGTGCATTCCTGTATTTGATAAGATAAAGGTTTCTTTATGACAATGTGATCAACAGGGATGTTTGGTTTTGGGGGACTGGAACTGTACAGTGGATTTTACTGTTGATCACACGGGTTTGGAACCTCATCTGAATTCTGTGTCCTGTCAGTCTGGTGTGTTGACTGAGTTTGATCTTTCTGATGTATGGAGAGTGAGAAATGCCAATGTTAGTCAGTACACATGGTTAAAATTGACTGATGGTCAAATGAGTGCAGCAAGGTTAGACAGGTTACATGTTTCAGAACGCTACTCTGGTAGAGTGGTGCGGTGTGACATTTTTCCTGTGAGGTTTTCAGATCATATTATAATTACGGTTGATTTTAAATTGTTCTGTCCACGATGGTCAATGTCACATTGGTATTTTAATAGGGTTGTAACGATCCATCTATTACATCAATGTATCGATTTATATTCGTATGATCCAACTACATCGATCTGTGCTCAGCAAGTTGGCCTTCCAGACGACATATATCGATCTAACATCGTTTTAAAATGTAATCAATCGATTGTATCGATACTAGGAAATAACCCATTGGATTTAAGCACGTCAGACTTTATATGAATGTTTTTTCTTAGCACTTTTAATGATAAAGGCGATAAAAGTTACTCGATTCAGTCTGCCTCTCCGTGACGTCATCGCCCTGGGCCAGCAGCAGCGCAAAGACAACAAAACATAGCATAGCAGATGGCAGAGGAGAAGCCGACGAGCGAGAAATTATCAAGCCACCAGTGCGGTCCAGTGTGTGGAAACATTTTGGCTTTTGCAAAGACGGGGATGTTCTAAATAAGTCGCTCGCTGTTTGTAGGATATGTAAAGGTCAAGTAAAGTACAAATCACGACAAATCTCTCCAACCACCTACTAAGGCGCCATGGGATTTCACACAACACTGTGTTGGTTGCACTTTATTCAAATAAATTGTGAATGCATTTGCCATTAATTGTTGTTTACTTGTTTGTTTATATCCATAATTAATTGATACCTGATTCCCTTACAAGAAACAACAGGAATCTAGGAAACTTCACCTGCACTGTCCAGTATCCAGGTATTTATTTCAGTCACACTGGTTTAATTTTTGGCTAAAAAGTTACTGAATCGATTTCAAGTCACTGAATCGTTTCGGATCGTATCGTTCTAAATGAACCATTATCGGCCTTGAATCGTATCGACAACCACGAATCGTGATACGTTGTTAAAATGAATCGTTACACCCCTATATTTTAATATTAAGTTGTTACAGGATATCATGTTTTGTGAAAGGTTTTGTTGTTTTGGGGACGATGGAGGGATTTGAAAAGGAATTTTGAGTCCTTGAGACAACAGTGGGAGGTTGGGAAGACCCAAATGTGTGTTTTGTCAACAGTCTACTGCTCTGTCTAATGTTGAGGTTAGAGAGACTATTAGAGCCCTTGAACAGGACATCAAATTGATTGAGCTCTAACTGACCACTCAGACAGACCCTGGATTGGTCATGAATTTACATGATAAGAGACATGAATTAAGGTCCTTTTTGCATGAAAGGGTGAAGGGTGCCTTGATCAGGTCTCGCTTTGCCACCCTCAAAGATATGGATGCTCCCAGCACTTTTTTCTTTAACCTGGACCAGTCAATAACGCCATGTAAAGAGATGGTCTGTCTTCATCTCTCTGATGGGAAAGTGACTACAGACAATTTTGAGATGCGCCGACATGCTGTGGATTTCTACTCTGCACTTTATAAAGCAGAGGCCTGTGATCCTCTGTGTGCTGAACAGCTGGTTTTATGAGAGGATTTCCTCTGTAGGGGTCAACTGGGAAAAGAGTGAGTCATTTTGGGCAGGTCAGCTTCCTGTGGGGTCTCTTCCTCAGTTACCCAGGGGGCTTCAGTGGGGTAGGGATGGGCTCAGGGGGGTTTTCTAGGCTCTGATGTGTTCCAGGAAAGGATCTGGGAGGGTGTAGTGGAGAAGGTATGTGCCAGAAATGGTTGTTACCCCAGCTGTCATATAAGGGAGGGGTTCTGGTAACTAACAACCTGGCCCCCTCAACTCTGTGGAACAGACTCATGGTTGTACAGCTGCCTGGGTGCTTGAACTCTGCAGAGGATACTTGTTAACTTTTATGGCTTTTTTTAAAAATAGTGTGTTTCTCTCTCCTTGTATGGAGATGTCCTATTGTCCCATAAATTAAGATGTCCTATTTTGAATGTTGAATTGGGATTGGTTAATTAATAGAGTTTCACTATGTTTGTATTTACAATGATAACTGGGATAATACTTGTGTTCTCAGACCTACGCCTGAAGCTCGTTACCGGCGTTTAAATTCTAGCCTGGTAAACTGACAAATGAGGTAGATTGATGTGACTGTGTTTGGAGATCTAGGCTGGAGTATCCTGGGGATCACTCCCTGATTGTTCTTTGATTTTAGTGACTTGTTTTCTGTTAACTTGGCCTTTCTTGAGAGTTTTTTCCCCCCTTCTGTTGCTGTGTTGATAAGATAAGCAATTTTTTTTGGCGAACAGCAACGATATTAGATGGGTAGAGCAATAACTCGGAACTTTCCGTTAACGTGGGATATCGACTAAGTTGTAAGCATGACGTCTTTTACTACAGACAGTCTGAAGACCATGTGACATTTTTGTGTGGACACTTTCCTTGGCTCCAGGAAGGGGGGCAGACCCCCTCGATTGGCCTTTGCACTAAGGGTTCCATTTGGGTGTTCTGCCTGTTCTCACCTGTGGTCATTTCCCCAACATGAGTATGTTTAGTTTTGTGTTAATCACATGTTAAGTGCATGCTAACTATGGCTTTTCTGTCAAAATGTATGGTTTTTCAACATATTTGTAGTAAGGGTGGAGACCTATAGTCATCCAACATTGTTAATTGCTAGAACAATCTTAATGTCGTTGCATGACATATGCATGACTGTAGCGATTTTGGCTGACCGCCACTATTCTGAATAACATAAGTTGAGAAAATTCCCTAGACTTTAGGAGGTAAATTGAGTCATGATGTTTGTGTGGCCTGAACTTAGTTTGGCCATTGCCTGTGGAAATGCTAATTTTGATATGCTAATTTGGGAGTTTCACTGGGTGAGACAACTTGGTTTCTGGGGTTTCATTCATTCACACGAGCGACCGTGTGGCACATTTTTTTTTTTTATATTCTTTGTGGAAGTTTTTATCATTTTCGCATTTGTTTTTGTTAGATTTTCAGTTTGTGACTTTTTACTGAATGAATGTTATTGATTCCTCCCAACTATCGATTTTTCTTTTCATGTCCGTCCTGTAATGGTTCTGCTTTCACGCTTTGAGTCATTCTCTGTTGACTCTGTCGTGAAAGCAGGGGGGACTGTATGTGTATTATCTATGATGAAAAAGAGTTGAACTTAGTATTTTAAGAGTTACATGAAGAATTTAGTTTTTCTGAAAATGTATACAAAATCTAACATGATTATGGTTGAGTAGTGTAAGAGCCAAATAGGGACGAGTTCATCTAAAATAATAATTTAGTTTAAAAACAGTTAAAATGGTAAAAAACTATTTCATGAAAACTCATAAATGTATTGGTTTAAAATGCATGATTTAGTAATGTTTAGGTCTGATAACATTTCAGTATTTTGAGCTTCCAGTCAGATAGCACTACGTCATAGTATAATTGATTGGATGTAGTTAGTTTTAGTTTGAAAAGACGTTGGAAGCAACACAGTTTAATGACCGTGCGTACCATGTATAATTTAGTGTTTTATAAGTAAACATTTAAAAAGAAGAACGTTTGGTTTGCTCGTGTTTCAAATACTGGTTGTAGTTAGACTGACTTCAAAAGGTGGCATAGAAGAATTAGAAGCAACTAGGTGCTACTACAAGTAGAATACATCTTACCATTTTGACTTGGTTTAGCTAAGAAATAACTCATTTGATGGGATGAATAAGTGACTATGGGATTGTTACTGTTCAGTTTGTTTGATATTTGATTAGAAGTAATCCTATTAATCTCATGCACTATAGAATAAGTGGGTAAAAAGGTGCAGGGAGCACATTTGGTTATTCCTTACATGTTTACTAAGTTTTGCCATGTCTTACTTAATATTGAGAAAGTAATTCTGATTCAAGTTTTATTCTAGAAAACCAAGTTAAGAAGTTTTACATAGTCTAAATTGTAAAGAGAGCTACAGACCCCCTGGAGTGCTCAACTCACTGACACAGACACCATGTGTGGAGTGGGGGGCTGTTTGAAATGGGTTCTTTGTCTTGTTTGAACTCTTTAGAAGGGAAACAGACTTACTGTTGACATTATCATAATTGGGTATTCTAATTCGGCTACATTGAATACTTGGTGTCCATTCCATGTTTATTTACATATTCAATGACTCTTCATTATTTTTATAGACATGTATACCTGTGTACTTAATTTCTGTCCTAGTAGGTAATCATTAGAATGTAAATGGTTAACAGGTGTTTCTTTGAGGTGAATGATGAGACAAAAAGGTTTGTCCCTGATTCATAAGGGGACCAGACTAGGGTCCGTTATCCTTAGGTTAGTAAACCATCCCCCACTCCAGGGTGAGCTCTGGGGAGACAGGGCATAAAGGGGGGGGGGGGGTCATGATTTATGACAGGATTACAGAGTGTCTTTGATGTGCTAGGATGAGAAGAAGAGACTTGGAGAAATTCACACTGACTTCCATCTTGTAGAGAAATTAGGCTAAATAACAGTTATGTTAGCTGACCTTCAAGATGGTGTGAAATGTTTTGATTTGCAATAAGGTATTTGATCATTTATGTGAAACAATGGTGATTTTGATTTTAGTTCCGATACAACACAATCAGATATAAATTATATAGCGACTGAGATCTGGTTAGGCGAACTGAGAATTGTTCATGAACTACTCTTTGAGAGTGATACTTCAATGTAAGCCAATGATCTTAACTGAGGAGTAATTGGAACAGTAATGGGATATTGTGTCCTTCTGTTCTTTGTTTGTTATTTGTTATTTGTTGGTTGTTAAACCAACTATAGAAAAGAGTGGAATTGTACAGTGGCCCTGAAGTGCAAAACACAACAACAAATACGAAAACACTTCAACAAATAGGAAAACACAACGCCAAATAGGAAAACACAACGCCAAATAGGAAAACACAACGCCAAATAAGAAAACACAACGCCAAATAAGAAAACACAACGCCAAATAGGAAAACACAACGCCAAATAAGAAAACACAACGCCAAATAGGAAAACACAACGCCAAATAGGAAAACACAACGGCAAATAGGAAAACACAACGCCAAATAGGAAAACACAACGCCAAATAAGAAAACACAACGCCAAATAGGAAAACACAACGCCAAATAAGAAAACACAACGCCAAATAGGAAAACACAACGCCAAATAGGAAAACACAACGACATTAACTTCTAACGGAAAAGGTAGGGCCTATCTAGCAGAGGACGGAACGGAACCTCCTGATTGGACAGAAGGACCGCCTGTCTTTTAACAGGAAGGAGGGGTGAAAAACACGGAAAAGCGCCTATTTTCAAAACATGAGTACTCCCGAAGATACTTTCGCTATTATAATGAATTATTTTGATGCAGGGCATACATACGACGTGGTAGTTGATATGTTGTCAACCAATCACAACATCAGGATGATTATACGCACGGGTTGTACAGAAGGAACAACTATTCACAACTGGATGAGGTGAGACGTGCCATCCTTACAGAGCTGCATGGACCAGGGCAACTATTCCGCTATCGGACTATGTGGCAAGTACAGCAAAAACACAAGCTACGTATTAAACGACACACAGTGATGAGACTGCTGAAGCAACTAAATCCACAAGGAACGGATGCGAGAACAAGCCGGAGGTTTGTGAGGCGTACATATCACTCCATGGGTCCAAACTACATTTGGCATGTAGATGGATACGATAAGCTGAAACCCTTTGGCTTGACCCTCTCAGGATGTATAATTTAGTTGTTAGATGATAAAGATACTAAAACAATGTTGACTTTTCCTTTTCAGAAAAAGCGACTGCTGTGTCCCTATGTCCTGCTGTTTGCTACAGGGCTCGCATCACTTCCACCTGCTGGAATAACACCACTACCATGCATCAAGTTCTTACCAAATTCGCCATTCCCTATGTCAAACACCTTTGCAAATGCCCTAAAGCTCCTTTTCCTTGAGACCTACAGTGTCTTTTAGACAAACATGGAGTTTTGCTTACAGAATTCTCCAGGCTTTGGGTGCATTTAATGCTGTGCCAAGTCTGGATTTTGCCCAGTCTTAAATCTGTAGTTTATAAAGCATAAGAGTGCATGCTCAGTTCAAAGTATTTTAATGTGTATTATTTCTGTTCATTACTTTGTTCAATGAAAAATCACAGATTTTTTTTTAAGTACAGGTCACATTACAAGTAACAGTAAAATTGTACTCAGCTAAAATGTATGTAGTTTCACATTTGAAACAGTGTATAACATGTTGTGCTTGCAAACAAGCTTGTTAACAATACCTCTTGAAAAGAACCACGTTTCTTTGGTTGTTCAGACCTACAATTGACACACAGTTAACTCGATGGTGAATCCGAAAATAAACAAATATAGTTTGGGAGTTACATTTGAGTTTAATGTATGTCTCCACTCTGATATGACACTGCATATACTGAACTCCACTTGCCAAACATGATACTCAAACAGCTAAGCCACATTTGAGAATGTTTTCCTTTAATATCTGGCCTTTAAGAGTGGGCTGCAGTAGACCATATTTATAGGCCAGCTATTTCTTTCAAGGTGACATAAAGTTCTGAGGCTGACTCCCAATTATGTGGCTGCTGTAATCCATTTCGCTCAACAGTCTGTTGAAGATAATCCTGGATGTCTGGATCACTGCATGAATGAAGAGTTTGCCTTGATTCTGGAAACGTATCCAGTCCTTTGAACCAAACCTGCGTAGTGACACAATAATTTATCATAAAGGGAAAACATGACTTCAAATCCAAATGTATTTCCAATAATATGTGTGGTGCAATTTATGCTTTAATACACATTACATATTTTTGTGAGAATGGATATAGTCAAGTCATTGTCAGTTGATATATGAGGTAAGAGATAGAGTTCGTCTGTAGTTCCCCCAGGACATGATGCATGTCTGGAGAGTGTAATCCTGTGCTTATTCCAGAGGTCTGTGCTCTCATCCAGGTCTTTTTGCAGAACATTATTGAAGCAGAATCTCAATAAGTCCTTAAGTTCATGGCTGCCATTAAAGTGTCCAGAGTCTCTCAGGTCTCCAAACAGGTCCATCCAAAATTGAGCCCTAGGAATACAATTGAAAGTTAGGCTACTTATTTTACACAAGAGCACAAGATTATAACTATTGAATAACTATATAAAGTAAAGTAGGCTACAACAAAACAAATTAATGTTGCTGCTGGGAATATCAGCAAAATAAATCTGATAGTGTGAATGCATAGGTGGAAAGGCACTGCATGACCCCTCAATAATGCATGAGTGGATATGACTGCAGCAGAGGGCAGCACCTGTCAATTAGGCTACCTGAGATCTCAGAAACACAAGGAGAGTGAGCGCTGTCAGACAAAATGATTAACACATAACAGGAAGATATTTTTATGCAGTCTGTTGTGCTATAAAGTGATTTCAGTCCACGGGCACAACCTATTAAAGCTACATCGTCCAGTTTTATGTGGCCAGCTGCTTTTATCAGGATGATAATATGCAAATATACATAACTATATGTCCGTGGTAACAGCAAATACATATTGGACCTTTTTGAAAGGTCTATTTGAAACTTTATTTTTACCTAATTCAATCGAATTAGCAGTTTATAGCGTGATCAGGCATGACATTAACGGGATTACCATCTACTATTTTATATTCATTTGGGAAAGATTAGAGCCCACCCAGACTGTTTTACCTGCTGCAATACTTTTTTATTTGACTGAAATCAGTTTTTGGTAGATTAACACTTTTTGCTGTAACACAATTACACTTATAAGCGGCCGCAGTCTGTATGCTCGTGTCTGAGGGTACACTGTATTGCAGCCATGGTGCCATTTTCAGTCCCATGGTCTGTAGTGTTCTCGCATCCGTTCCTTGTGGATTTAGTTGCTTCAGCAGTCTCATCACTGTGTGTCGTTTAATACGTAGCTTGTGTTTTTGCTGTACTTGCCACATAGTCCGATAGCGGAATAGTTGCCCTGGTCCATGCAGCTCTGTAAGGATGGCACGTCTCACCTCATCCAGTTGTGAATAGTTGTTCCTTCTGTACAACCCGTGCGTATAATCATCCTGATGTTGTGATTGGTTGATAACATATCAACTACCACGTCGTATGTATGCCCTGCATCAAAATAATTCATTATAATAGCGAAAGTATCTTCGGGAGTACTCATGTTTTGAAAATAGGCGCTTTTCCGTGTTTTTCACCCCTCCTTCCTGTTAAAAGACAGGCGGTCCTTCTGTCCAATCAGGAGGTTCCGTTCCGTCCTCTGCTAGATAGGCCCTACCTTTTCCGTTAGAAGTTAATGTCGTTGTGTTTTCCTATTTGGCGTTGTGTTTTCCTATTTGGCGTTGTGTTTTCTTATTTGGTGTTGTGTTTTCCTATTTGGCGTTGTGTTTTCTTATTTGGCGTTGTGTTTTCCTATTTGGCGTTGTGTTTTCCTATTTGCCGTTGTGTTTTCCTATTTGGCGTTGTGTTTTCCTATTTGGCGTTGTGTTTTCCTTTTTGGCGTTGTGTTTTCCTATTTGGCGTTGTGTTTCATGATTTGTTGAAGTGTTTTCGTATTTGTTGTTGTGTTTTGCACTTCAGGGCCACCGTACCAAAAGGGATGGGTATGGTAAACTTCCCAGGCTTAGGCCACCATTGCATGTCCACTGCACCAGAAGTTGTGTTTCTTGACGCTTTAGTATATTAATTTGGGGACCTTTACACCATTTTAACTCACAGGAATTTGCAAAAAGAACAGCTTTTTTGCCAGAAGAATAATAGTGAACTGGAACAAACATAGGATTCTGGCATACTTTTGAAACTCTAATGACACACTGTCAATTGACTTTGTTTGCAGAATAGCTTAGATTATTACAACAAAACATTCTCAGCATCAGTGTAATAAAAGAAGATAGTAGATGAATGTCACACTCACTTATATAGTGAAAAGCTTAATTTTTCTAAGCTACACACTGAAAATGGAAATTACTATTTGAAAGGTTAAGTTAAAAATAATATTAGGGGAGTCACGTGGTGAGGTACCAGGGAATGGCTGCGCCTTAGCAGAGCTCCGAACCCCTGCAAACTAATACTGGTTTTAAACAACTTAATCCCTCCCAAACAACACGTTATTGGACGGTGGTGACTTCTTAAGTCACTAAACTTGATATCACTGTGAAGCATGTCCATGGGGTCCAAGAAGAAGGGTGTACAAACTCGATTGCCTACAGTTACGGTGGGTGACGCTAATGTTAGCTCTGCATCAGCTAACAATGCAAACGCTAACCAAGAAGAAACATCAAAGATGGACATAAGCGTTCTGTTTGCCGAAATGACTAAAATGGGAGCTACCCTGAATGGTGTTGCAGCAGATGTATCCTTTATTAAGTCAGACATGACGGAATTAAAAAACGCTGTGACCGCGACTCAAATACAGATGAGCGAGGCCGAGGGCCGCATCTCGGACGTGGAAGACAAGGTGAAGAGCAAGGCTGAAGACAATAGCAAATGTGCTACAAAACTCAAGCAACTCTGGGCTCGTGTTGACGATCAGGAACATAGAAGTCGCAGGAAGAATATTCGGCTTATTGGTGTGAAAGAAGGCATGGAAGGAAGGGGCAATTTGAGTGATTTTGTGAGGAAGATACTCGCTGATGGCCTGGGGTTGCGTGGAGACGAGTTTGAAATTGAAAGATGTCACCGTAGTTTGAGACCTCGCCCGGACCCTGGGCAGCCCCCTCGGATTATTCTTGTGAGATTTCTTTGTTACTCTGCGCAACAGAAATTTCAGGCAGCCGCAAAACAGAAGAAAGGCATAATATGGGAGATCTGTCGCATGTCATTTCATGAGAACATGACTGCTGAGCGCGCTGCGCAAAGGAAGTTATTCTCCCCGGTAATGAAAACGCTGTGGCAGCATCAGGTGAAGCACACACTTGCACATCCAGAAACGCTACGATTTACATAGAATGATGAGCGAAAGAGCTTTGACGACGTTGAGGAGGCAGAGAAATGTATACGTGATAACATTCAAGATTAGATGGAGTGACCGGTCAACAGGTTTAACTAAACATATGGGGGAGATAAGTTCTTTCAGAAGACGGGGGCGGGATCGCTGGGATATAGCCTGGACAGCTAGAGGAGCGGAGATCGCTGTCTGTGGGACCCACACGGACTTTAACTTTGCCTGGAGGGCATTTGCAATGTTATGTCTGTTTTTAGAACAGTGCTAGTTTTGTTTTTTGTTTGTCCCAGTAATGGTTTTCAAAGTGAGGTATTCTTATTTACATTTTGGTTCACACAAAGCTGTCAATATTTGTTTAATTGTTGTGGACTGGAAAATGCAGGGCTGATATATAACTCACCATGGTGTAACAATGGGCAATACGGATGTTAATATTGTATCATGGAACATAAATGGGTGCAGCACACCAATCAAAAGGAAAAAAATACCCCGTTATCTTAAGTCTCATAACACTGATGTTGCTTATATTCAAGAAACACACTTTGAAAATGGAAATGAGGCCTTGAAGTTAAAAAGGGATTGTGTTGGAAAAGTATTTCATAATTCAGTATCAAATAAAAGCTGCGGTGTTGCTATACTTATTAACAAAATACTTAATTTTGTTTTGTTACAAGAATTTAAGGATGAAAATGGACGTTATGTATGCCTCCAGGCACTTATTAATGGCGTTCATGTCGTTTTATGCAACATTTATGCAACATTTATGCTCCAAACAGGGATGAACCTAATTTTATACATAAAGTTAATAAGATGCTGGGAAGCATGCAGGGACATGTTTTATTAGGTGGAGATTTTAACAATGTTTCGGATTAATATATTGATAGGAGTGCCAATAATGTAACTTCAATCACTAAAACAGGTTTGGCATTAAATTCTTTAGAAGAGGATGTTGGCTTAGTGGACATTTGGAGACTTGTACATCCTCTGGAAAGGGAGTACACCTTTTATTCTCACTGCCACAAAGCTTATTCCCGAATACACTATTTTTTTTAATCTCTAATTCATGTGTTGACTTAATATTGAACTGTAAAATAGGTGTTATTGCTTTAACGGATCATGCACCTGTGGAACTACATATACATTTAAAGGCTGAGAAAAACTGTAAAGGAAGATGGAGACTGAATTCAATCTTACTGCAGGATGAACAATTTGTGTCAATATTAAAGGAGGACATCAAATATTTTCTAGAGATAAATGTTGGGTCTACTAACAGGTTAGCACCAGTGTGGGATGCTCTGAAAGTGTTTGTTTGTGGTAAATGCTTAGCTTTTAGCTCTAAAAAAGTTAGAGAAAATAAGGCAAAGATCCAAACTTTGGAGGAACGTATAGGTACTTTGGAGAAACAAATAGCAGGGAAATTTGATGATAGTAAATTTAAAGAGATTTGTCAGCTTAAGCTTAGTCTCCAGGAAATTTATAACAAGAAGGCAGAGTATGCTCTTTTCCGGCTTAAAACCAATTTCTATGAGAATGGGGGAAAAACGGGAAGGTTATTGGCAAGAAAACTTAAAAAAATGGATAATCAGAATGTAATTACTGCAATCAAAAAGGGTGATACATTGGTTACGTCTTCCTCAGATATTTATATGGCTTTCAAAATGTTTTATCAAGATTTGTATACATCATGGTTAGTAAGGATCAGATGGATGCATTTTTTTTTTTAAATGACAATACCAAAGGTCTCACAAAAGGACAAGGACAAACTGGAAACTCCTTTAACAGAGGTTGAAGTAAATAAGGCCATTGGTGCAATGAAATCTGGAAAGTCACCTGGGATAGATGGCTTTCCAGCCGAATTCTACCAAAAATGTATAGACATACTCTGCCCATTTTTGACTGAAGTATTTCATGAAGCATTTGAATATGGATCACTTCCTGAAAGTTTTAACCAGGCAGTAATATCTCTAATTCCAAAAGGCGACAAAGATTTAACTGACCCAGCCAATTATAGACCAATACGTTTAATAAATGTCGATTGTAAAATATTATCCAAAGTGTTAGCAACAAGGTTAGAAATTGTATTGCCACAAATTATTCATAAAGACCAGGTAGGTTTTATCAAGAACAGATCTGCGTCTGATAACATGAGAAGATTATTGCATCTCTTATGGATGAATAGGATTAATGTAAATCCTGTGTTAGCTATATCTTTGGATGCCCGGAAAGCTTTCGACAGGGTAGAGTTTTTTGTTTACCGCCCTGACGAAATTCGGTCTAGATGGAAAATTCAGCAGATGGATTAGAATATTGTATTTGGGACCAAAGGCAGCTGTGTTTACACATGGGGTGCTTTCTTCTTTTTTTTATATTTCCAGATCAACTCGTTAAGGGTGCAGTTTAAGTCCACTGTTATTCACTATCTTCTTAGAGACATTGGCTATTCAAATAAGAGAGAACTCAAGAATTAAGTGTGTATTTGCTGGGGGCAGGGAACACAAATTGTTTTTGTACGCAGATTACATTTTGGTAATAAGTCAAGACCCCACTAAGTCTATCACAACCTTACTTGAAGTTATTGATAATTATTCATTGTTCTCTGGGTACAAAATTAATTGGCATAAGTCTGAGGCGATGCCAGTCTCACAAGCTTGCACTCCTAGTTAATTAACTGGTTTCAATTTTAGGTGGTTGGAGAAAGGATTGAAATATCTTGGAATTGAATTGAACCCAAATATTGATGATATTATGGCTGACAATTTGTGGAAAATGCTCAACAAAATTAAGACTAACTTGGATACACGGAGCAAGTTAAATTTAATATTATGGGGGAAAGTAAACACAGTGAAAATGGTCATAGCCCCTCTTATCAATAATTATACTAGAATGTTACCTATGTGCATACCACAGCCAATACTAATAAGTTATAGTAACATGATAAAACACTTTCTTTGGAATGGTGGTAAACCTCGTATTAACATTAATCGGCTCTGCCAGCCAAAAAAAGAAGGGGGGTTAGCCCTGCCCAATGTAGAACATTACAGTATTTCTTTTGAGATGTCTAGTCTGGTTAAACATGGGCGGGGAAAATCAACTTGGACTGGATTTTAATAGAACGAGAGCTTGCTTCTCTGTTTACACCAATAGATATTTTATAACAAAAGTCAAATAAAATCCAAAATCCTATCTTGAAATTTTCTAAAATGGTATGGTTAGAGGTACATAAAAAATATAAACGTGTTGCATATGTGCAAAAATACGCCCCCTTGTTGCATAACCCAAAAATTTAAATAAATAAACAGACTTTACTGGGCACAATGGCTAAGAAAAGGTATTAGAACTATAGGTGATTTATTGGAGGGGGACATATTTATGTCATATCATGTTATCAAAAGGAAATTTAACTTGGAGGGTCGTGGCCACTTTTGGAAGTATTTACAAATTAGAGATTGTTTGACAGGAAGTGTTAAGTTGTTAAATGGGAAAAATCCTATAGAGGCCTTTCTGCTACTACCTCCACTATTGTGCAAAGCCTCAAAATGGTATAATATTTGCCCCTGGGTTAAAAACAATACAAGTAAAAGTCTGAAAGTAATATGGGAAAGAGATTTAGGATGTACAATGGATGATGATACATGGGATTCAATTCTGTCAAACAATGTGTTGCACATTAGAGAAGCTAGGGGAAAGTTTATTCAATACAAAATTCTTAACAGATATTATTATACTCCTTCTAGGCTTTATAAAATGGGTGTTGGCGGAAACGATCTCTGTTGGAAATGCCAAATAGCTAAAGGCACTTTGATACATGCCCTTAGGGAATGTCCGGTGATTTCTGTGTTTTGGAGCAGTGTTTTAAGTTACATGCACGGTGGGTTATCCTGTAATCTGCCCAAATCACCCAGACTGTGTTTACTCGGAGACAAAGGAGAAGTGCCAATGTTAAATAAACATACTTTTAGAGTGTTAAATACTGCTTTGGTAACATGTTCCCGACTCATTTTGAAATTCTGGACTCTCATGCCCCAACATTTAGAATGTGGAAAGAAAGAATGACTGAAAATGCTGCATGTGAAAAGATGTTGGGAAGACTACATTGTATGAATGAAACCATGAAGGAACAATGTTTCTGCACCTACATGTCTACAATGTAATTTGAACATTAGCTGTTTACAGAGATTTACATTGATCCTCACTGTTGTTATCTGTTTGTTTTTTGTTATAAAATAAACTCAATAAATATTTGAATTATAAAAAATATCTATATATATATATATATATATATATATATTACAAATAGCTGAGCTAGTTTATCCAGAGTGACTTACAATAAGTACAGGTACATTTTCCTGGAATTAATTAGGGGGGAGTGCCTTGCTCTTGCGCCTTTAGGTTAACACAACAGAAAACATTATGGCAGGAAGGATAAGGTGGGGGGACAGCCCGCCCTTTGGGTAAAACCTATGTGACACGAGACAGATGGGCAACAACTTACCACACCCCTTTTAACTGTAATAAATACGGATTGTGCATGTGTTAAGTCAGAGACTCAGAGACTCCTCGGACGATTCTGGACTCTCATGCCCCAACATTTAGAATGTGGAAAGAAAGAATGACTGAAAATGCTGCATGTGAAAAGATGTTGGGAAGACTACATTGTATGAATGAAACCATGAAGGAACAATGTTTCTGCACCTACATGTCTACAATGTAATTTGAACATTAGCTGTTTACAGAGATTTACATTGATCCTCACTGTTGTTATCTGTTTGTTTTTTGTTATAAAATAAACTCAATAAATATTTGAATTATAAAAAATATCTATATATATATATATATATATATTACAAATAGCTGAGCTAGTTTATCCAGAGTGACTTACAATAAGTACAGGTACATTTTCCTGGAATTAATTAGGGGGGAGTGCCTTGCTCTTGCGCCTTTAGGTTAACACAACAGAAAACATTATGGCAGGAAGGATAAGGTGGGGGGACAGCCCGCCCTTTGGGTAAAACCTATGTGACACGAGACAGATGGGCAACAACTTACCACACCCCTTTTAACTGTAATAAATACGGATTGTGCATGTGTTAAGTCAGAGACTCCTCGGACGATTATGTTTGTAAGCGTTTGACGCGTCTCTCTTATTTGCAAACAATTAATAAACTGTTAAATTGTGCCAAGATAATTTTGTCTCTGTTTCTTACTCCTTTAAGAGTCGATCGATGGAATTGCCATCACAGTGATCATGCCAATTTGCTAATGTGGTACTGCAACATCACTTAATTATATCAAAAACAGCTAAAAGCTATTTGGTTTGATAAATTAAGCTTAATTTGGTCTTTGGGTTTTTGGGTTGCCACTGTAGACTGGCATGTGTTGAGGTCAATATTAGCTCAAAAGGTGCAATAAAGAAACAGCTCACTGTACAAACCAGTCAATTGTTATTGTTTTGAGGAATGAAAGATGTGGAAAGAGCAAATGTACAACTAAACAAAAGAATAAGTACATCAGAATGCCTAATTTCAGAAATGGACACCTCATGTCCTCAGCTTCATTTCATTCCTTTCTGCCATTTGTAACCTAATACCTACCTTAACACATGCCAGTGCATTACATACTGTGACAACTCAATAAAACAGACAACATTAAGTTTAATTTAAATAAACCAAATAGGTTTCAGCTGGGTTTAATATAATGGAAAATTATTTTCTAATAACAAACAAGGATGTTAGAATTATTTAAGGACGTCCCTTAGTGTCTTTCAGAATTCACCTAGAAAATGTACACACTGAAAATGGAAAACACTATTGCAAAGATAGTTAAAATGTATTTAAAAACTAGCCAAGGAACTTTGACATTTAAGTTAGTAAAATACAGGGTTGGAACTTTTGTTTTTTTAAGCAAGGGTGAATTTCTATTTGAAAAGCCCCTGAATTCTCAGAGTTGAATATCCTGCTGAGACATGGTGCACCAAGTCATGTAGGCTGAATTAACATGACAGTGAAACATGTAGAATGTCATTACAGCGTGACAGAATGTTTTAATATTAAAGAATTTGGTAGATTACTGACAGACCCTCAGATAACTCTCCTTAAAAATCCCAATATCGCTCATAAATCTCTTAGAAGATTTCATCTAGATTGATGCTTGAAGAGTGATCTAGCCTGTCTTT
Organism: Esox lucius; assembly: GCF_011004845.1. Classification (NCBI taxonomy): domain Eukaryota; kingdom Metazoa; phylum Chordata; class Actinopteri; order Esociformes; family Esocidae; genus Esox; species Esox lucius. The sequence goes on along the minus strand of NC_047573.1, from coordinate 28,601,997 downwards.
GAACAGCTTTGTTGGCTGTCTATAGCATAGCTCTCCAGCACAGCACTAATCAACTAGCTAGTGAACTTTATGTAGCTCAATTGTTAAATTAGCTGGCTACAATAACGCATACAAAACAGCTATAAGATATTTTGTTGTAATCTGCCATCAACCTTGTTTGAAAAAGGAACTAGCTCGCTACATCAATGAGAGAGCAGGCAATGTATGATTTACCTGCTTGTGCACAACCTTGTGAGAAATTAGGTTGCTAACTAGCTCAATCAAACACACCTGCAACCAAAAATATGTTTTGTGTTATGTTAAAGAGCGTAAATCTCTGATATTCCTAAGGGGAAACATAGCCTGACATAGTGCCACACCCATGTTAAAGTAATTAGCCTATTACGCATGCATCGTTTGAAATTTCAAAATAAAAAAAATGTACGCACCATCACAGTGAATGGTGTGCAAATCCGTTCAGCGGTTTCCGAGGAGATGTCGTTAACAGGTTTTTCACAAAAGCCATATTGTTTGAGAAATCAACTTTTCTTATATAACTTTTAAAGACAATGGTCCAGTGGCCCTTTACACTGACTGTCAACCAAATCTGTTCAGCGGTTTCAGAGGAGATGTCGTTTAAGTGTGTTTTTATTAACTTTAAAATCGTGAGAAACATCTGTGATGTTTATAGGGCCCCCAAGAGGTATTTCTGTATGGGACTTTTTCTGTCCATTCCTGACAGACACATTTACAAGTATGTTTTGTTTCATAGCTGTTTGATGTTCCATTTGGGATTAATGGGCTAAAGTCATAAACCCGCCCAGCTCAATTTCATTTGCTGATTTCGGCCATACTATTTGAGATATCAAGTTTCCTTATAGAACTTTTAAAGATCATGGTTCAAAGGTGCTTCTAAACAAACGGCATGCAAATCCGTTCAGCAGTCTCTGAGATGCTGTTAACAAGTTTTTCACCAAATTCAAGATGGAGGAAAATCCAAGGGGCTTTTTTGGTCAGCATGAGAGGGGGTATATCTGGAACTTGGTTGCATGTCTCTACGACATTCGGTTCATGAGATCTGAGCGCTACAGCGTCTACAATCAGGCAAAATGTGAGGAGTACGTCTACAATCAGGCAAAAAGCAGTTTGAACCAGAAAATGGCCCTGGAGAATAATAATAATAAAACGTAGAAACATAAGAGGGTTCCAGCAACTTCGTTGATTGGCCCCCTAAAAACCAACAAAAACAATAGGGTGCCTGTACCTACGGTACTTAGTCCCCTAATGACAAGCAGTTTTAAATGACAACAGAGACCAACTCATGATATCAACTTTACTTAGCCAGGAATTAATACAGGAGATAAGTTGTATGAGTGAAACAATTGTGTTAAACAACAAGAGCACCTGACAGGACATAAGGACATACAGAGACCATTAAAATATACATTTAAAGATCCTGTGTAATCAAACTCTCTTTACAATGATGGAAGTTACAGCAAATCAAGCATTACATTTCACTGAAATGTAAAAACTAGTCCCTCTACAACGTGTCCCAAATGTAACATAATTAGACTGGATAGTAATTATAGACAAGTACAGGTAGAATGTACTAGAAAGCTTAACAAACCGTCAACAAACGATTGTTACTGAAAGATTCCCAAATCTATGATCACACATAAAATACAGAACAGATGTTTGCTGAACATGAACCAAAGAATAAATGTTAATTAAATGTGTGAATCAACTCCTTTCTGCCCCATCAATCACACTAGATGACAACAGATAAGAGGTTACTCTGTTTACCTGAAATCACCTCACACAAAGACATTTTACACAGTCAATAATTACATTTTTTCAAAAACATTTTAAAATACCAATAAACTTTTATTAATGTTTTCAATGCACATGCTATATATTTATGAATATATTTCTGTTGACAGATAAACAACCAACTCAAAACAAATCCCGGAAATCATGAAGAGACTTGATTGTTCAGCAAGGTTCTAGACACTGACTAAACTAAACTCTAAGTTCATTGGTTTATTTCAGTTGTCAATCAACTCCCTTCACCATTGAGGGGTATGTTTCCTTATGTGTTCATTCAGGAACTCAGACCTCTGGCTAACTCTGTTCCACTTGGTTTGATTGAAACTGTGTACACGCAAATTTGTAACTACATCATGATGTTCTATATGATATCTGTAATCTTAAATCAATCTATAGCCAAAGTCAATCAATCATATATTGATAGAAGCAAACTGATAAATCACTGAATAGGAGTAGTTAGTGTAGGGTATAATGTGTCAGAATGGTGATTTATGGCCCTGGGGTGCGGGACTTCCATATTGATGTGACAGGTGGGCGGGACATCCGGTTTGTAGGGTGGGACTTCCGTTATGACGTATGTTAGGGTGGGACTTCCTGTATGACGTATGTTAGGGTGGGACTTCCTGTATGACGTGTGTTAGGGCGGGACTTCAGGAGTGACGTATGCATGTCCGGTGATTTATGATTACATTGATGTGTCAGTGTTTGATGTTTTACAACGCCTGATGAGCAAACCAGACTAGTGTTATAACAGGTGGGTTATGTTTGATGATTAACACATGGGGCTTAGGGTTCCGGAATGTTAATTAACAAATGGGGCTTAGGGTTCCGGAATGTTAAATTCCCAGGCATTAAATAAGTGTTGTGTCAGCGGTTGTTTGGTGTTCAACAAAAGGGTGCCAGGGTTCCACTGCCATGTGGTACAGATGTAAACTTCCATGTTTTACAATGTGGTTGTAACATGGTGTTTTTCCACAAGCACGGAGTTACACGTGAGAGACATGTTTTTTCTGTAAGATATAAAGAAGGGGGTGGGTATGGACTTACGATTTTGGATAGTTCAGCCCAACATTCATTTTAACAAGAGATGGGCTTCAAGGTTATATCTGCCCAGTAGTAATGGTCCCTAAATAACCACTAATACAAACTGTAGTATATGCAGTTTCTCACGGTTTGTAGTCCAACACAGCATTACAGCAAACTAACATCGCATGAGCAATGCTATTATTTTGAAGGAGTATCCATGGCCCGGGCCAACCACACATTCTTCCATTTTAATGTGTTTTTATTTTATGCTTTTTGTGATTCATTGTATGTGTAGCAGTATGAGTTTTAGCTCATAACTACCTGTGCGTTTTCGGCCAATCACAATGGTGGAGCACGGTATAAAAACAGCCAGTAGTCTGCCCACTGCCTTGCTTGCTTGCTGGTGACTGGAGCACGCTGCACTTCCGGCTTGTGACTGCTGTGATTTGTCTGCTCGAGCGTCGGGTAAGGTGGTGGTTTGGCTGCCTCTGCACTAAATGTTGTTAATCATTTGCGGCCGTTATTTTACTATGCATTAAACATTTTAGATCTTCGGCTGGCAGGTTCACCCCCCCCTACTCGCCGAAGTAACACAGTAATGCGAAGCGAGTAGCCCTGTTGTCTGCACGTAGCATTCTCGGGACGTCTTCCCTCTGGAGCGACTCAAACTCTGCGTAACGGTATGTGGGTTAAATGAGGTGGGAGTTATTTCTTTAGCTTTATTTGGTGTTAATTGTTTTGTGTAAACATTAGGGATTGGACTGAAGCCGCCGGAGAGTCTTATTAGCCGCCGAGCATCTCAATCACCAGCTGTTTGTTTTGCCTACGCATGATGTTAAATTAGTCTATTATTTGAACTGTGGTTTATTGTTGCGGCCCGCCATCCAACCATTCTCTGTTGTTTCTGTGGGGCCATTGTTATGTAGGTCTCAGTCCCTAAGTGTATGAATGTTGTGGGTTAGCCCACCTACCTGAAGAGTGGATGAAGTTGGTTTCTTCCCGTTTGCTCTTTTCATTTTTGTAATATTGTTTTGACTTTATTGTTGAAGAGTGAACTCCCTTTTTTTGTGCGTTCCCCCTCATGTTTTAGTGGCTGAGAGCTGAAGGTGGTGGTATCTCCCTTCCTGTGTGCTGTGCCTCACCCCTTTTTTATTTGCTGTGCTCACTGTTTGCGTGTTCACGGGTGACTTTCCCTGAGATCCTGTTCCATCCTTGTTCCCTTTCCCCCTCCATCAGGTAAGCCACAGCCCTAATTATTTGTCCCCTATTGGTGTGAAGGTATTTTTAAAATTGATTGTTTTTAATCGCATTGATTTTGTAATAAAAATGTATACTTTTTTTAAAGTTGAACCTTGTCTTTGGCGCCTTCTTGTAAACTGACCTGTGTGTCCTTAAGCATTATATTGAAGTGGTGATTCAAACTAATTCTTTGGGTAATATTCCCAGAGTGGCGTTGTCTGTGTTTGGTTTTGTCAGCTCTCGTGACGCCACATATGTTTGTTTTATCTTGAATAAATGTTGTATGAAAAATACTATGTAGACATTGATGTGGTTTTACAAATGTTTTTATTTTTACATACACGTGATTGGCTTTTCTATTTCTTCAACAACCATGGCACAAATTAAACGTTTCACAAGATTGAGCATGTTGTATGCTATTAAACATTTGCTTATCACGCTTACTCTGGTACATCTTAGCTAGAAACTTTGAGACTAGGGCATAATTTTCTCGTAAATCATCACAGGTTTTCAGAAAGGCATTGATTGACTTGGGAAAATATGTAAAATCCGGGGGGTTTCCAAAACTGTCATAAAACCTTCCAATGCCATCATCTGTTATGTAAATAGCAAGCCAGTACTCCCCAGGTTGATTGCTTGGGTGTGTATTAACAATCATCATTGATGCAACATCTCAGACTGGCCCCCTAGGTAGTTGGTCGCTTGCCAGCACACCATAGAAGTGGGTCCTAGATGAAAATTGGTTCACCACACTTGTCAACTCTGCAGTATTCATTTCCACACAGTTCTCCTAATAGTAGTCAACCATGACTTGTTGCCGGTTTGACACTTCGATAATGGAGTCAAAGATTGAATAAACAACTAAATTAATTGTTTGGGGTAGTGGTTGTTTGAACCTCATTTTAAGTCGTACATTCCCTGACTTGATCAAGGATAGGTGCTGACCACATTCCTCGTCTGGCGCGCAGTTGAATGCATAAAGGGCATAGCCGTGTAAGAAGTCCGACCTGTCAATAGCCAAGGCTTGGTCCTTTAGGTGTTTTCCTGAAGCTAAGGCCAATTGGTAAAATTCACGCACTGCTGACCCTTTTGTGTAATTTGGTTGGAATGGTTTGCTAGGAAATTGCTGACCATCTACATAGCCATAAACTCCAAATTATGTTTGAAATTAAATGGATTTTTTTTGTAACTTCCGGTAAAACTGTCATTGTCCACTAATCGATTACAATAAATTTTGGCAGAGGTCCTAAAAATAGGTTTTCCTGGTTGCAAACACGACCCCCAGCCGGTAAACTAAATGTCTTCATACACACTCTTTCAATTGGGTACTTGGCATTGGTTGAGAGTAGCGCTTGAGTGTGTCCAAGTTTCACGGCTGGCGAAACAGACACTTTCTTGACAAATAGTGATGCTGATAGTATATGCAAACGATAACGCACATCCCCGACCCCCATAAGGCAGAACTCATCTTTACCGCGCACCATCCTAACCTTTATGTCAACGCCGTTTAACATACGTTTTTCTTGAAAGAAGATATCGCTATGAACAGGGCCGATCATTTCAAATGTTGTGCTATCCGCTGAATAGGCTGCCCTTTTCGTAAGTCCATCGTTCTCCCCTGCAGGGTCCGTAACATCCATGTGACCTGCGGCATCCTTGTAAAACAACCCAGCTGAAAACTGTGTCTTTAATGTATCACATCCATAATTCAGAATGCTCTCTATAACGGCTCAGTAGGGGTATGTGTTGCTACTCTGGCTAATTAAACGATCACCCAAGGAGACATCCACTTGTGAAAATAGGGTGGCTATCGGATAGTTGATAACCCCAACACGTGCACCGGCATCAATATTAGTTCTGTCCGGTTTAGTGACTCTTACACGTAGGTAAAACAAAGTATTGTTTAGATCAACGTAGTCTTCGCCATTCCCGGCAATAAAGAACTCCAGAGGGGCTGCGTCAGATATTGCTGATAGGGTCGGTATTTCAACGTATGTATTTTTCTCGATAGATGTCTGTGTGAATGGAACTGTGAATAAATCCAACTCTGTCTTCATACATTCGCCAGACATACGGTGTAGGAGTCTCATCTTTCTAAAATATATTCTTAATCAGATTTGTCGTGTTCCCTTTGAGTGTCCTCTGAGGTGTATGTCCTCTTTTAACCTTGGCACTTGTTTTTGTCTCATTCTTGCGTTTTTTACTCCTGGGTAGGCTCTGCCTACCAGGTGGTCTCTTTCTAACACCTCGAGACATAACTATCAATCCAAAACAGTCCTGCTGTTTTGTTTGTCGTGACATAACACTGTTGACAACATCGCCAACTATATTCCTAGCCGCACTCTTCAGATGTGGTTTTGCTATGGAGAACCCGCGCTTCAACAAAGTGTAGATGTAGTGATTGTATGAGTTAGTGAACCGTTATAAGCTGTTGTAACCAACGAAACAAAATATTAAATGTCTGTAATATGAACTGAAACTGAAGGAGCAAGTAGGAGAATAGGAAACCCTGTTTAAGCAGTTGCCGGGGAGAGAAAGATTTAGTATGTCTGTTTTGTGAGAAACAGGACACAGGTTAGAGACACACACACATAGTCTGACAGGCCAGACAGAAACCAGGAGGAGACAAGAAGATGTTTGCGTTTATCCTTATAAGGAATAGAATTGGAACTGGACCAATAGCACACTTGTTCTGTGAATTTAACGTCTCTATCTTTTGGGCGTAGTAGAAGTATAAAATGATCTGTTGAATGTTGATCCTTAGACATTGTGTCTCCAGAAGCTTCTGTAATAAATGGACATATAATACGGTAATTGACCTGACTCCCGGTGTTTTATTCTCCTTTCCAACAAACCAACTCGGGGAAGTGTTAGACTTCAACAAAGGTATTGCCATCCGGAAAAGCCCTTGGAAAAGGCCCCCTAGACCGGCCCCATACATTGCTGAGCTACCATGATACCCCGGTAAACCGTTACCGGCCTGTGTTGTGTAGTATTCAACATACCTTCGAGGATCATCATAGAGCTTTTGCGGCTGCATCTTAAACTCTAAAAGTTTGTTTGACGGGTCTGAAGTGTAATTTTGCAATCAGCTTCCCCACTACAAATGAAACCTGCTGGTTTTGATCAGATTTTACTTCAGTACAGATCTCATCAAATTGTCTCTTACTAAGAGGTACGTAGTGTGGCTTGTCGTACGTCACTGTGACAACTTCATTCTTTCTCCCTGTAATATGTACAGTTCGCAGCAGTGGGACATGACTGTCACCAACACGTTGATAATCAATTATATCTGTGTAGATGTATAGGGTGTTAAACCCTGCCAGAATATCTGTGGGGAATGTCCCGTACCATGGGGCGTACCACCGCTCGCCTGGTTTTAACCCCAATATCTGTTCCAGTTTTGCGCTAAATTTCAAACTAAACTGGGGCTCACCTTTTAGAAACACTCTATTTTTAAATTCATCGTACCCCACCAATAAACCATGTGTTTTTATATGACTGTTGAGCTCTATCACTAGTTTTAATATGCTGCTGTAATAACCGGTGTCGAGTTCATATTTCCAAGTTTTGTCGTTTTTCAAGTCAAGTAGTTCAAATGCATTTTCGCCCCGTGTAAAAGTTTTCCACGTATGCGGGTATTGGAATTCTATCAAAGATACTTCCCAATCGCCTTTCAAATCTATACCTTTGGCAAATTTAGTGGTATAGCACGAACTCGTGTTGCTTGGATAGACATGTCTCGATGAGTTACTGGGGAGCGTTATGTAGAAGCCACCGTCACCCATGCTGATCGCCGTCAATGTGAATGACGTGATCCTGTAAATCCTGGAGTTTTATCCAGTTTCTAGGTCAACCACTTGTTCCGATGGTATCCAGCTGTTGAATTTCTCAGGCCAACCAAGCCATTCCACAAGACACATTTTCCTCCCTTTCTGTACTTTCTCATTCAAAACTGCTTCCACTTTAAAAGTTTTATCCTTAGCCACGATTATTTTCAGCAATTCCTGTTCATAAAAGGTCCCAACTATCACATCACCATCGTAATCTTTTATTCTATATACAGGAGGTACCCGAGGAATGCATTCTGTTATTGTAAAATATTCATCTGTGTACCCTTTTTCATAGCCTTTTGTAAACGCACCTCTCAGCTTTGAGAGTCTCACAGTATCCCCAACCTGGAACTTGTAGCTTTGATTACCATTTCTCGTTAATGTTGTGCCATACAGGTTCTTGAGAACTAATCTAACATTTTCTTCACAAACCTCAGCAGGCTTCATCTTAATAGACCGATGGTAGCTATGGTTGTACCCACGAACTAAATCTTGAATAACCTCAACATAGCGATAAGTGTTGGCAAGTCCGTTTGGACTTTTTGCAGTGTTCTTCCTTCTTTTAATATGTCTTCAAATGCTCGCTTTACCTCTATAGCACTTTTATTTCTCAGCACACAAATCCATGCGTATTTGCTTAACACATCTATGCATGTTAACATAAATTTCATGTTATCGTTTTCCACACTGTAAGCACTCATGTCAACCAAATCCTGCTGAAATTGTGAATTTATATCATGAACATTAACTCTATTTATTTTAAAATGTATAGCTACAGGCCTGTGTAGCGTGTATGTATCCTGGACGAGCAGCCAGTCATCGGCCTCACCATTTTTGAGGATCTCCCCGGTTTTTTCCAAGTATGTTCTTTTCAAACCCTCTCTACCCACATAAGCACCAGGGTTTGCCGGGTCATAGTAAATACTTTTCATAACCTGTTCAGACATCGTAGAGTGTTCGAGCAATAATGAGAATTAATACATGTTTAACAATGTTTTATTTGAGTTTTCGAAATTACACAACCAAGATATTCAGAAAAGTTACACAAACATTCAGATTTCTCATAGTCTTTGTTTATATACATGTTAACATGAGAACTGAAGCTACCCAGGCCTTAGACAACAGACTCTTTGCTTTCATCACACCCTGACCCCGCTGCGTCGCATACAGCATCCTCATTATATTTGTCCATGTATTCATCCCTGTTCTCACTCAGTCTCTGTGTGATGTTCGGCTCCAACTTGAGCTCATGCAGAAAGTTCTCAGCGGCCTCGTGAACATCAGTCATCGGTGTGTGAAAACCCGATGCGTTCAAAATCTTAACCAACACATGTTTCAGTCGCGGTGTTAAAACGGTCGCCACAATGTCGCCATAATGGGTCTCAAAAAAATACTCACATGAATGTCTTGTCTGGCTCGGGTGGTCCACTTCACATCTGATGCATGCTATGTGTAGAATAGCCCCAACAACGTTTTCCAGAATCATACCCATTGTTGCTTTGATGATCTTTAGAATTTTTGGTGCAAGGTGTTTGTCCATTTTGTGATAACTCTTGTTAGCATTTGAAAGGTATGACAGGTTAAGAGGTCCTAGTCGATCACCAACCCTGTCAATCCAATGGTAGTTTCTTGTTGGGTATGCCGGTGGAATCGAGCTGTCTGGGTCAGGGGTTCCGTAGAAGGCTTCAGCGTTGTCATCCCAGGCGTCACACAGCCAGTCCTCAGCCTTGGGTTCTTCAATCACCGCTTGGTTGTAATCTTGAGACATGTTTCATAAAGTCTACCGACTGCTTGATAGTCACAGGCGGTCTGTCGGTTTTTATGCTGTGCTGAGGACGGTGTTGGCTTAAGGAAGAACTTCAGGGTCTTAGGTCAGTCGATCCGTCCGCAGTCACAAACTAACCCGCTGACATTTTCCGGAAATAACTCCAATCTAACAGAGTCATACTCTTTCAGCCCCTCGACAACTTTAAACAGTACATCTACTGTATTATGTGGGCCTTGTTTTGGCCCCAAATAAAACACTTTTCGAAAGGTGCCCCATAAACGGGCATTAAAAACCATTTGATCAGTCACACCAGCCTTAAACACTTGGCCTTCGGGTAATTCACAAAATGCCACCTCCGGTAGCTCTGGGTTGAAGATGTATCCCCCGATCCGACCATCGTCCAATTTCCACTCCTGTGTCAACATATCCTGGTGTAGTTGATGGATTCGGGTTAAACTCTGCATCGGTTTCTTCGTGGCTGGCATGTTGATTGCATCTCTGCGGTCCATTTGTAATTTCTTACCAAATCGCTGAGCTGCGTTTAAGCTGTTAGCTTTCACCGGTGTTTCACCCAAAACATTGATAGCAGCACAATCCTCCATGTTTTGTAATGTGTAGGTACGTTCGCTCAGGCAAGACTGAATGACCATCACCGATGTCTGCGTGGTTTAAATACACATACCACGCCAGTCAACCCATAAAACATGAAAGGTTAACAACCACCGGTTGTATGCCAGCTGTAGCACCACTTGTCAGAAGATAAAACACCTGGGTTTTAGATTTGCCGAACACCATTTGTTGAACAACAATAATCTTACCGCAGACACAACACTTATTTACTGCCTGGGAATTTAACATTTCGGAACCCTAAGCCCCATTTGTTAATCATCAGTCATAACCCACCTGTTATAACACTAGTCTGTTTTACTCATCAGGAGTTGTAAAACATCAAACACTGACACATCAATGTAATCATAAATCACAAAGTCACCGGACATGCATACGTCACTCCTGAAGTCCCGCCCTAACACACGTCATACAGGAAGTCCCACCTTAACATACGTCATACAGGAAGTCCCACCCTAACATACGTCATAACGGAAGTCCCACCCTACAAACCGGATGTCCCGCCCACCTGTCAGATCAATATGGAAGTCCCGCCCCCCAGGGCCATAAATCACCAGTCTGACACATTATACCCTAAACTAATTACTAATAGGCATCAGTATCTTCACAGATCCATTAACACTCAACCCAGGATAGAGTGGCTGAGTGAATGTGGTCTGGACTCTGTGGAGGAGGGTCATTGTGTCAAAGACACTGTAGAAGGACAGAGTTCCTGCCCGTTGGTCCAGATACACTCCTACTCTGGAGGAGCAGGGGACATGGATATCAGTCTTGAGATTTTTATGCCAGAAAGAGCATCTGGATTGAGACCAGAATAACCTCCATGACTGATCATTATGACCAAACACACACTCATCACCACCTCCTTTCCTGCTGATCTCTTTATATGAGACGGCTACACCAACCCCTCCCCCACTCCACTCTACCTCCCAGTAACAGACTCCAGACGGACCCTCTCTACGCAAGAGTGGTGTGAGAGAGTGTGGAGTTTTGGCTGCCCTTTTTGTAATTTATTGGGCTGCATGTGCTTTGTCATGGTACACATTTTAGTGCTGGGGTGGCTATTTTGTTTTCCTCTGGTTTGGAAATCAGTATAAAATGTTTTGAATTTTTGGAAACTTTGTGTAAATTAACATGGTCTTCAATGCCACACACACACACACACACACACACACACACAGACACCCACACACCCCTGAGCATTGACTAATGCAGAGTATAGGCAACCAAAAGGTTTTTTGTTTATTTTTTAATCTTAGTTTGTTTAATTTTTGTGTCAATGAAGGGTTGGGTGTATGTCTGGCTACATGCTTTTACAAGCCAGCTTGAGTTTGTGACATTGAGAAATTATATTTTGTATTCAGAAAGATTTATTATGAATGTGTATGAACCAGGTGTTTGATTTTGACAGTAAATAACCTGTGCTTGTTTCTTCTTCCTTGCAGGTTCCCTGCAGGTCTCTCCTGGTGTCTCTGAAGAGGAGGTCCTCCCTGAGCAGCAGTGCTGTTTGCAGGAGTTGAGTCTCCATCTGGGAAAGGAGGAACCAGAGACCACACAGATTAAACAGGAACAGGAAGAACTCGGGACCAGTCAGGAGAAGAACCGATTCAAGGGCTCTTTGTAACCAGGGATTCACTGTTCACTCGTCCCTGTGTGAAAAATGAACTGAATCAGGAGGACCTGCTTGGGTCTTTCCCTTTTCCCCAAACCCAAGGTTATTTGCTATTCTGCTGATTATCTTGATCTTTTTATTCTTTAGGGTAACCAGGGTAACCATTCTTTGTTCATCCAGTGTGGAGCTCTTCCTTGGCCAACCAGGCCATTTCCATTTGCTGAGCACACCAAGGCATTCGCTTTAATTTTAGGAGAGACGGAGGAGGAAGCAGCAGCTTTGGCAGCTCCATCCACTGTAGCGTTGCCTAGAGACAAAGGATCAGTAGACAATGTGTGTGCGGACATTTGCACCTGGCAGTAGATTAGGGTGTCAAAATAGTATCTAGAATGTTATTGACCAGTATGTGGTGAGCAATAGGCTCACTGGTAGATCAAAAATCCCCTTTGACCCCTGAGGAAGCCACAAACCTGACATACACCAAATGCATGTTGAGTGTCAGTGTTAATTATTACAGTGGCCCCAAGGGCCAAAACACAAGCTCTGGTCAATGCAAACCATTCTTCAGCCTGAGCAGAGAAGTGTGAAGGAAGTCCAGCACCCTCCACCACCACATACTGGGAACACACTGCATCAGACACCTGAGGAAGGTCTTCAGAGGAACGCTTGACACAGCCATCGACAGAGAACAAAAGATAAGGCTTGATAAGATAAGGGATAATGGATCTTCAGACAGATCTGAGAGAGGCTTACATGAGAGCAACCACTTCCTGACATCAATGTGCTTCACCATTGTCCTCTGTTGGTGGAAGAGTAGCAGGGTTAAGAGCAGCGCACCATTTGAAAGTGACTTGTGACATCGTTAACAACGGGTTTTACCAATGCAATAATCGTGCCGGGGTTAGATGAGCTGTACGAGCGTGTGAGATGAGAGCATGCACGGCATGAGCGCAGGCTAACACCCCTTCTGTATCTGCTACAGAACGAAGGCATGGAGCTCTGGCCACAGTATCATGACGTTTGAATAGTAACCAACTGGACGCATTTCACCACCTACAGTACATGTTGAGCTAGTACAGATGACATAAAACTTTCTCTGAGACACAGATGAGTCCACTGTATGGAGTCCCTCATGGCCATTGTGTGGAAATGGATGAGATCAGACGGGGGTTGGACTCTCAGCGTAGTCAATCAGTCAATCATGGGGTGTTACCTTATTTAACTGCCTTAGAAATGCCAGAGGCACAGGCAGATCTAACTCTGTGTGGACCTAAGTATTTTAGCCTTACCGTATCTGGATGTCATGGATATGGTGGCACCCGGGTCAACCAGGAAATCAGCAGGCCCCCATTCACAGATGTTAACATTGGAGACACTCTACTATTCTGAGTAATGAAAGGGAACTGACCTGGTGCTGTGGTGCTGTGAGGTATCCTGCTCTCTCTCCATCTCATCCTATTTCTGACCCTGAGGATGGTGTACAGTGACACCCTGTGGCGGTCACGAGAACTACTCCTCAACGTCTCCTGCACCCGCCACGGCCTCTCCAGCCTGTTGTCTATTCAGGCAATTTCTTGCCATGTGTCCAGGCTGGTTATAATTGTAGCATTGCATCAGCTGACCAGTCCCTGTGTATCCTCCTCTCTGGCTGCCTGCACATCCTCTTCCCCAGCCTCTGCCTCTCATTCCTCTGCCCCGACCGCATTGATAAAACATATTCTGCCTCTGCCTCTAATTCTTCTGCCCCGACCGCCTTGATAAAACATCATCTGCCTCTGCCTCTCAATCCTCTTTCCCAACCACCTAAATAAAACATAATCTGAGTGGGACAGTTATATAGAGAAGGTGGCTTTAGCCTATAACATTATAACAGACTCAGACCTTATATCTTACCTCTGTCCTCTGAGTCCATCAGGTTGTGTATTATAACAGACTCAGACCTTATATCTTGCCTCTGACCTCTGACTTCTTTTTATGATACTCTAATAGTTAAAGCGTGTATGGCCAATAACTGAGAGGTTGTTTGAATCCCTGGACCAACAAGGTAAAATCTGCGAAAAGGTTAGCAAGGCACTAACCCAATCTGCTGTGTTTAGTGGCTTTGGATAAGATTGTTTTAAAGTACAGACAACACCACCTGATGGAGAGTTTGAGCAGCAGGTCTCTAAACTTTAGTAGAAGTAACCAGTTGGGAACCACAATAGTGACTAAAAACACACAGAGGTTGGACAAACAGTCTGGATGTAATGGATATAAACTCTTTCATACGTAGGCCATCCATTTGGGTCTAGGGTGGAAGAAGTTCCACTAGCCTAATGATAATTATAACTATAGGTTATGAATATATAATACATTTAAATCAGGAGAATCCTAAATTGGTAACATCAAGTAATGTTAGTACAATGTGCTACTACCATAGAGATGGCTACATGCCAGTATTGTTTCTGCACTACGACAGGTAGCACTTGATCCGTCATGATTTGGTAGTAAATATTTTTTTCCAGCAGGTGTCACTAGACTCCATTGTGTTTAATGAGGCTTCAAGTGATGTTGGATAGAATTGTCTGGAAGCCTCAATGTTTCAGAAAACCTAATTTCACCATCAGTACTGAAAAGGCCATGTTTTCCATGTACTGTAATTAATCATACAGCTTGAACTCCGTCCTGCTTTCTTAGTTGATCAGTGCCCTGAAGTGCTCTTCCTCCATGTTGTTTCTTTAAGACTTAAATACATGCTTCCTTCAGCAATTAACCAGTTGGGCTACTTCACTTATTATATCTGCATTCTGGAGAGGAGGTGTCCATTAAAAGTTGCTGCAGTTTCTTCTGCTACACTCCAGCAGTGGCTGGCAATGTCCTGTGGTTTAACATGACACTCCAAAACAAACGTAAGTGGAAGCACACAACAAAACATGCATGAAAACTATTTGAGGGAAGACGTTTCCTGCTAAAACTGTACATCATTGTCAATGTGGTCACATAAAGACAAGAGACTCTGCTAAATGATGTTAATATAAATGGTTGACATTGACACCATGTATAGTAGAAACATGTGGCCTCCTTATTCACAGTAATATATAATGTTATATATAATCACAGTTATATTTTAATGTTATTTATTAATTTAACATTTGTTAAGCTTCACCTTTCACTAAAACTTTATTGTCATTGCAAAGTCCATTGACTGAACTAAAGGTGAAATATATACGTCTATATGATTTGATAGCATTCGAATGTGTCATAATAATATTGTGAGATTCGTGCATCGTTCCGCATCCAGCTCCTCCCCGTCACACTCCTCATCTGCCACCGTTACGCTCACACTTCCCGATACGCATGAACGCACCCAGCAATCCAGATCCCAATCACCAGAATACTGAACACCTGGGCCCTGTTGGCCTCTCTATTTAGCCTGTTCTCTGCCTCCACTCAGTTGTGAGGTATTGTTCGTAGTGGACTTGCTAAGCCGTTATAGCGCGGTGCATTTGCCTGTTGACTCCCAGCCTGTTGTCCCCTCCTATCGTGTTCTCTAGAAACCTGCATCCTGACCTGTCTGCCTGCCCCTGGATTCTCCTACCGCCTAACCCTGCCTGTGCTGTTGCCATCGCGGACTGATCACCCGGTATTCCGACCTGTCTGCCTGCCCCTGGATTCTCCTACCGCCTAACCCTGCCTGTGCTGTTGCCATCGCGGACTGATCACCCGGTATTCCGACCTGCCTGCCTGCTTCTGGTTTCTCCTCTCTGTCGATTCTTGCCTTTGCCTTCGTGGATTGATCTCCTGGTTACTGAACCTACCTGCCCGTCTCTACTGTTTTTGCTCCTGCCTACTCCTCTGTACAAAAATAAATCAACAGTTGCGTTTCTGCAATTGGAACCACACCCCCTTGGTCTCGGTGTTCATTACAAATATCAATGACATCTATTTGTTTCTAACTTTATCTTCTACTCAGCCTGGGGAATACATGTAAGGGTGAACACAGGGGAGAAAAACCATAGTTTCTGGAAATGCTTTAGAACCTAGTTTTATCTGAAACAACATTCTGCCACTGAAGGTAAACCACACATAGATTGTATGAAATACTATTTAGAATGAAAAGCAGTTTTAAATGACAACAGAGACCAACTATTGATATCAATGTAACTTAGCCAGGAATTAATACAGGAGATAAGTTGTATAAGTGAAACAACTGTGTTAAATGCTTTAATCAACAAGAGCACCTGACAGGACATGAGGACATACAGAGAGCATTTAAAATCCTGTGTAATCAAACTCTCTTTATAATGATGAAAAATATAGCAAATCCTTCCTTAAGTTTCATTGAAAATTAAAAACTAGTCCCTCTACAACGTGTCCCAAATGTAACATAATTAGAGTGGATAGTAATTATAGACAAGTACAGGTAGAATGTAATAGAAAGCATAACAGACTTAGTCTACAAATGACTGTTAGTGAAAGATTCCCAAATCTATGATCACACATAAAATACAGAACAGATGTTTGCTGAACATGAACCAAAGGTAAATGTTAAATGTGTGAATCAACTCCTATCTGCCCCATCAATCACACTAGATGACAACAGATGAGGTTACTGTGTTTACCTGAAATCACTTCACACAGAAACATTATACAGTCAATAATTACATTATTTTCAAAACATTCTATAATCAAAATAAAATCTGTTTTGTACATTTTATAATGCTTTTAATACACATGGTTTATATTTATAAATATATTTCTGTTGACAGATAAACAACCAACTCAAAACAAATCCCACAAATCAAGACGAAACGTCTCTGTTAAAATAGTTCAGCAGGGTTTTTTCACTGACTAAACTAAACTCTGTGATGATTGGTCCATTTCAGCTGTCAATCAACTCCCTTCACCATTGCGGTGCATCTCTCATCATACGTTCATGGTCATTTGTGATGGCAATTCCATCGATCGACACTCTTAATTGAGTAAGAAACAGAGACAAAATTCTCTTGGCACAATTTAACCATTTTAATATAATTTGCAAATAAGAGAGACTCGTCAAATGCTTACAAACATAATCGTCCGAGGAGTCTCTAACTTAATACATGAACAGTCCGTATTTATTACAGTTAAAAGGGGTGTGGTAAGTTGTTGCCCATCTGTCTTGTGTCACATAGGTCAGACAGTCAACTATTTCTTGGTAGGCCGGTGTAACAGAACGTATAAGTCAGATGTATATTCCAAGGTGTTGTCCTTCATAGTTCAAGTGACACAGCTCTAGTTGTCTCCATACTAGCTGCTTTATCAGCCAGGTCAGGAGAATCTGTGTGCTCTCCTTTGTGAATGCTAGAATGACCAGTTTTAGCTAAAGGCTCTGTAGCTGCAGGCTGTATTGGAAGGGATTGTTACTAGTACCAGAAAATTCACTTTTCCCTCAGTGACTTCAATTCACTGTGCCTAACCTTTAAACACCTCCTGTAACGTGTGTCGTCGACCCCAGGTTCCTCTCTCAGCTACCTGGACAGCAGATGAGATGTACCTGGTATGGACCCAAACAGCGTGGCATGATGTCGTGAAGTTGGTTTTCCACGCCCCAGTAAAGTTGTCCAGAACCGAAGCTTTCATTAGCCTCCATCCTCTCGGTTGGAGGTTGCCTTCTCCATCTCATGGCAGAATCATCAGGACTAGAATTAGTCCAGCTCAGGAACCATGCATCACTGTAGACGTGCGGCGCCCCGCGGGTAGAGTCCGCTCGTAGCTGTAGGACAGTGTGTGTGTGTGTGTGTGTCTGTAAGATCCATCTCATCTCAGCCCACCTCTCAGTTGTCCTTTAAGTCAAACTCAGTCGTCTATCGCTGAATCGCTTTCAAGTGTCCTGTACCTGTCCGTGAATTCTCTTTGAGAAGATTAGTTGCAACTGCACAGTACACCATCACAAATATGTCCATTACATTAGCTTGTTGCATCAGGCTGATGCATTAGAACCCAGTCCTACCAAACACTCAAACCTATATTTCCTTCTTTCTGCTTCCTTTGTCTAAATAGATTAGAACAGTTATAAACAGTAACAGTATCGTTAAAACATTAACATTTCTGGTGTTATTTCTCCAAGTCTCTTCTTCTCATCCTATTACATCAAAGACACTCTGTAATCTTGTCATAAATCATGACCCCCCCTTTTATGCCCTGTCTCCCCAGAGCTCACCCTGGAGTGGGGGATGGTTTACTAACCTAAGTCCAATCACACAGGACAGAGTGGTGTTATCTTGAGGCCAGACAATAGCAAGCCAACCTTACACCTCAAAGAAGCATCTGTTAACCATTAACATTCCAATGATTGCCTACTAGGACAGATTGCCTACCTACCCAATTTTGATCATGTCACCAGTAAGTCAGTTTCTCTTCTATAGAGTTCAAACAAGTTAAAAACCCATTTCAAACAGCCCCCCCACACCACAGACTGGTTTTTGCGTCAGTGAGTTGAGCGTTCCAGGGGTTCTCTACCTCTCTTTACAATTTATACTATGTCAACTTCTCAACTTGGTTTTCTAGAATACAACGTGATGCTGAATTTCTTTCTCAGTATGAATTAAAACATAGTCAAACTTAGTAAACATGTAAGGAATAACAAAATGTGCTCCCTGCACGTTTTACCCATGAGATTAAAATGATCACTTCTAATCAAATATCAAACAAACTGAACAGTAACAATCCCATAGTCACTTATTCATCCAATCAAATTAGTTATTTCTTATTTAAACCAAGTCAAAATGGTAAGATGTATTCTACTCAACTATAATCATGTTAGATTTTGTATAAAACAAACTTTTCAAAAAACCCAATTAGACAAACTATGGAAACAGAAAAACTAAATTCTTCATGTACTCTTTAAATACCTATTTAATTCGCTTTGAATTATAAGTTCAACTCTTTATCATCATAGATAATCATTTCATACATCCCCCCTGCTTTCACGACAGAGTCAACAGAGAATGACTCCAAGCGTGAAAGCAGAACCATTACAGGACTGAGATGAAAAGAAAATCGATAGTAGGGAAGAATCTAACATTCATGCAGTAAAAAGTCGCAAACTGAACATCTAACAAAAACAAAAGTGAAAATGATAAAAACATCCACAAAGGAAATAAAAAAAAACAAACGTAACATACGGTCGCTCATGTGAAGGAAGTATATTGAAACAACTCCTTAATTAGCATATCAAAATGTTCATTTCCACAGGCAACAGCCAAACTAAGGTGAAACAACACATGCAACATGACGCAATGAACCTCCTAAAGTCTCAACATAGATGCATGTCTATGTTATTCAAAATAGTGGTGATCAGTCAAAAATCGCTACAGTCATGCATATGTCATGCAACGACATCAAGATTGTTCTAGCATTTAACAATGTTGGATGACTATAGGTCTCCACCCTTACTACAAGTAGATTTCAAAATCATACATTTCAACATTAAAGCTATTGAAAATGCATTTAGCTTCCACTGAATGTTTAATTAACCCAAATCTGAATATGCTTGTGTTGGTAAAATTACCATAGATGAGACCAGACTGAACACTCAAATTAAACCCTTAGGAATCGGCTACTCTGATGTAATGGTAAAGGTTGGTAGAAGCCATCTCAGTGGATCTTCCCCCCTTACTGAAGCTCTGAGCTCCACACATTTATGGTGAGCCATTAAAAAGGCCAAATGTTTGCTTATGGTCCTCAGAATATACTATCAATTTAGCCTACATTGTTTGTTAACTGAAGATTTTGATTTAGTGTCCAACCCATCTAATATTTTTGCAGTTTGTAAAAATTTGCCTATTATTTTCTACACAACTCAACATTAGGGTGGAAATTAAGAAACTCTTAAGAATGTCAACGTTGACAGAAAACAGATGTATGATGTCACTAAAATCAAGGTACAATAAGTAATCCAAAGGAAACTCAATGTAGGCCTTAAACAGGGCACTAGGCTAGGATCTAAAACGCCAGTAACGAGCATCAGGTGTAGGTCTGAGAACACAAGTATTATCCCAGGTATCATTGTAAATACAAACGAAGTGAAACTACATTAATTAACCAAACCCAAATCCACATTGAAAATAGGACATCTAATTTTACGGGTTTATTTAGACCGGGAATAAACAGGCTTTGGCTATTTTGCCCTCTGTTGCAGGCTATGACTATATTGGCTGCGAATCCAGTCTTCATGGAAAACATCATGTTATCTTAATATTACAGTCGTTCGCCATGGTCTGTATTCTACTCCATACAAGGAGAGAGAAAACACTATTTTAACCCCTCATTACAAAACCACAAGATCATATTTTACCAAATTAGAGAAACATCATTATACTAATTTCCAACCTATCCCTCTAATTAAATTTAATCACATAGAAAACAAACACATTTGGCGCACGCACATATGCAACTTCAGTATCACAACTACTGGTTTAAAACATAAGCCGACCAACAATTTTGGCAATTTACAGGAGCAATCCCTACTCAACCCTACAGTCTTTTAAATTGGTGCACATAGAGCTTGACAAAATCTGCGAGGTCCTCCGAGCACAGCATTTGGTTATACCCCACCACATAGATGCACAACAGATATAGCCCCTAAACAATCAGTGCCCTTTCTACGTGGTTGGAAATCAACCCGAGACCTGCTCACCTCTAGCCCATAGGACCGAATCTCCCTTCCCTATAATACAGATTACACGGTCGAAAAACAATCAAGACAACCATTTCGCAGAGACAGTTGCACAGAAAACAATTCCACCAACAGAGAGCTGCTCAAAATCCTGCACAAATCACCCAGCAATAGGTCAGCTGCATTGGAATGGGCGTCAGGACATGGAACAAAACAAAACATTTCTATCTAAAGGCGCTATAACTAAAATACCCTAAAAAATTACTTCTAGTTACCATACTTTCTCAAATCCATCTATCAACTTCCACAAAATCATCAAATCTGACATACAAAAACCAACCACATAGATTACTGAAGCATATGAAAGCTGTATTAAGGAATAATCTCACCGGTCGATGCTCCTCCCTCAGGCGGGTTAGCGTTCCTGTGTGTTCCTGTTGGATCGCCCGCAGCGAGGCCAAAAAGGCAGCCAAAACTGTCTCTATTCTTGTGGGAACAATACATCAATACAGCCGTTGTCTTGATTCCCACTGGTATCTTCCCGAATTCAATGTCCAGTCGAATGTCTAGTGGTAGCTTCATAAATTTTAACGTAGCAGTTAGCATAGTCTCTTCCTCAACCCAGAGTCTGTAGTCTTCCTTGTTCTCAGTCGCTGCAAACACAGGAGACTACGGATTCAGTGTGTACTACTCCCCACTTTTGGACCATTCCTTGACCCGCGTAGGCACGCTCAACACTTCCAAAGTGGAGCAAAAAACGGCCTCAATCAGCACGTTCACAACGAAAAGGTCCATAGAGCGAAAACCGTTCGGGGGCCATCTTGGCTACGATTGTAGGGAAATGCTCTCCAACGATGCAGCGTCACCGGGCAGAATGGGACCACGCAAACCTCCAAGGAGTACCAGCGATCGGTCTGGAGGAACTCCGCGGGAGGGTGGGGGCGGGCAGAGGGACGATCCATCCAACATGAGCAAGAGGACTACAACACAGAGACAAATAAACCCCACACAAACTTCCCCAAAGCTTCCATCAGACACCACTTTCTACACACCGTAGCCTACGCCTTCCAAACAACTCTATATGACGCCTTCTACAACTACCATACGTTACCACGTCCATCTGCCCGGCAGGCCACGCATCCGTCACCGAACAAAAACGCCAGTCACCGGAAAACCTAATAACACTCAAAGAAACAAAAGTTCACATGTTCAAACACCAGAAACATTAACTCTGCCACCAAAGACTTACCACAACGCTTACCCAACATCAAACGCAGCAACAACAAAAAAACGCGGCAAAACAAAACCCTATTTAATTAATAAATCGCATGACATATGAGGGCGCCGCTCACACCAGAACCACTTAAACTTAATGTGCCCTAACACATAAAAGTGCCCTAACACATATACATATATATGTGCCCTAACACATAAAAGTGTCCTAACACATATACATATATACGTGCCCTAACACATAAAAGTGTCCTAACACATATACATATATACGTGCCCTAACACATAAAAGTGCCCTAACACATATACATATATACGTGCCCTAACACATAAAAGTGCCCTAACACATATACATATATACGTGCCCTAACACATATACATATATACGTGCCCTAACACATAAAAGTGCCCTAACACATATACATATATACGTGCCCAAACACATAAAAGTGCCCTAACACATATACATATATACGTGCCCTAACGCTTAGAAGTTCTCAAACACATTAATCTCAATTAACGTGCCCTAACATCGTTAATATACCCGTAAGTAAGATGTTCAAGGCCTAGCCTTGTCTACAGAATTTAAATGTGCCCTAACACACATTACCAGAATGTGCCCTAACACATATATTCGCGCCCTAACGCATAAAAGTGCCCTTACCTCCCGAAATTAAAGCCCAGGTACCTGTACTGAGGAATCCCAAAAATCATGTAAGCTGGGCACCCTGACTCTCAGCCTTTTCGCAGCCAGTCCACGAGCGGGGGAGGAATTGGGCTCCGGGACCCAGTCACCGGCCGTGCACGGATAACCCGCCATGATTTAAGTAGGAGACCCCAGGATCAGTAACCGAGGACGAGCCCCCAAATTGTGATGGCAATTCCATTGATCGACACTCTTAAAGGAGTAAGAAACAGAGACAAAATTCTCTTGGCACAATCATTTTATTATTATTTGCAAATAAGAGAGACGCGTCAACCGCTTACAAACATAATCGTCTGAGGAGTCTCTGACTCAATACAGATCATTCAACAGTATTAATTACAGTGAAAAAGGGGTGTGGTAAGTTGTTGCCCATCTGTCTTGTGTCACATAGGTTTTACCCAAAGGGAAGGCTATATACCCCCACCTTATCCTTCTCAACTCCTGAGGAGTCACAATGTCTGGACAATCAACAGGTAGACACTAAAGTTATACAGATTTACTGATTTACGAGTAACCCTCGAATCCGCTGGTGCCGGTCAAGGATGTCCCATAGGCAAACACCAGATCCCTCTCGGCATTTTTAACTAGTAACTGATTTATACATGTATAGGACAACCAAATATACATCAGTGCAAGAATTTCCACAACACATTGAGGAACCAAGACCTCTGGCTCACTCTGTTCCACATAAATGTCTAACAATATCATGCTGTTCTATATAATATCTGTAATCTTAAATCAATCTTTAGCCATCGTCAATCAATCATACATTCATATCAGCAGACTGTATCACTGAATAGGTGTCAGTATCTTTACAGACTTTCCATTATAAACATTGAACCCAGGATGAAGTGGCTTGGTGAATGTGGTCTGGACTCTGTGGAGGAGGGTCATTGTGTCAGAGACACTGTAGAAGGACAGAGTTCCTGCCCTGTGGTCCAGATACACTCCTACTCTGGAGGAGCAGGGGACAGAGATATCAGTACTGGTATTATTGTGGAAGAAACAACGTCTGGATGTAGAGCAGAATAACATCCAGGACTGATTATTAAAACCAAACCAACACTCACGACCATCTCCTTTCCTGCTCATCTCTTTATATGAGACGGCTATAACAACCCCTTCCCCACTCCACTCTACCTCCCAGTAACAGACTCCAGACAGACCCTCTCTACACAACACCTGTTTATAGTAGGTAAATCTGTCAGGATGGTCAGGATAGGACTGGACCTTATTACTCCATGTCACCTTTCTGTTCCCCTCAGATAGACACAGGTTCTGATTTGTTGTATTGGGATCCAATGTCAGCTGGCAGGAATCTGAGAGGATGAAAAACAACATCAGTGAAAGTCTGGCTCCCTTAATATGTGTGTGTGTGGGTCTGTCTGTCTTGTCTCTGTCTTGCTCTCTGTGTGTGTGTGTCTCTGTCTCTCCCTCTGTGTGTGTGTGCGTCTGTCTTGGGTCCTCACTAGGTTTCTTCCTAAATTTCGTCCTTCTAAGGGAGTTTTTCCTAGCTACTGTAATTCAACATTACTGTTGTTTGCTCCTTGGGGTTGAAGGCCAGGTGTTTTTTACAAAGCAATTTGTGACAACTGCTGTTGTAAAAAGGGCTTTATAAATGAATTTTATTGAAATAAATACATTTGATTGATTGTCTCTGTCTCTCCCTCTGTGTGTGTATGTGTGTCTGTCTGTCTCTCCCTATGTGTGTGTGTGTGTGTGTGTCTGTCTGTCTCGGCCTGTGTGTGTGTGTGTGTGTCTCCTATCTCTCTCTGTGCATGCTGGGAGTGGTGTGTGTGAGTGTGGAGTTTTGGTGGCCCTTTTCAATTCATTCATCCTTTTCTCTTGGTGGATTTCTGATTTCTATGCATGACGGGGCTGTTCAGAAAATCAAAACAACAATGGATATCATACATCCCAGGGTGTCTTTTACCCATTTTCTGTTTTCTTTGTGTATTCTTCTGTTTTCCCTCTTTTCTTTATGGAGGTGTTAAAGGTTGGTTCTCTTAATATTAATGGAGGGAGGAATTGGAATAAGAGGGCTTGGGTATTGGAAGTGATTAAACAACTTAATGTCGTTTTTCTACAGGAGACACATAGTGATGAAGCTAATGAGGTTGACTGGGGCATGGGGTGGTGGGGGGGGCAGCATGTGCTTAGTCATGGTACCTGGTATTTGTTAATTGTCATCATTGAATGGTATCAGTAGATCACTGGGTCCTCTGTCAGTCTGTCAATCTGTCCATCTGTTTATAACATCAGTGTATCTGTTCTTTGTCCAGGTGTGTGTCCCTTCTGAGTTGAATAGGTAACCTACAGTTTCCTTAGTTCATTGGGATAAGATGGGGGGACAGCTTGCCCTTTGGGTGAAACCTATGTATTGTTGACAGTTGGGCCGTATCTTACCACACCCTTTTAACTGTAATAAGTACTCTGACTGTTCTGTGTTTCCTCAGAGATTCCTCACAGGTTTATTTTAGATGCTTTTGACGCATCTCTC
Organism: Esox lucius; assembly: GCF_011004845.1. Classification (NCBI taxonomy): domain Eukaryota; kingdom Metazoa; phylum Chordata; class Actinopteri; order Esociformes; family Esocidae; genus Esox; species Esox lucius. Next base: position 28,577,009 of record NC_047573.1, on the reverse strand, counting down.
TATTTGCAAATAAACTGCTAATTATGCCAAGAGAATTTTGTCTCTGTCCTAAAAGAGTTCCTTTTGATGGAATAACCATCACAGCTATCCGGTTGGGTCTGGATAGACATTCTTCTTGTAGTTGGAGGAGGTTGATTTGTCTGGCCTGACTCCTTTTTATCAGTCTGTTATGCAGGCCTGGAGAGTGTTCTGTATGTCCCAGAAGATCAACACACTGCCCAGGATGTTGCTGTTTGAAGAGCCTCTTTTTCACAATTCTATGGTTCAGTCCCGTGCTTTGGATTCAGCCAACCTTCACTCATGCCTTCAGGGAGTGGGGTGTTTGAAGCTGGGGCATCTGATGCAGAGCAGATCATTGGAGGAGTTGGGAGAGAGAGCAGGGATCCGGTTGTATCGTTTGGGGAGGAAGGTCGTGGCTGAGCTCTGTTTGAGACGTCTCAATCGGAGACGTCTCCTTCTCTGATTGGAGGATGGACAACCTGGATTACGTTTTGCTGCTTCAATGTCGTGTTGCTACTGGGACGTTTGAAGAGGATGTGGAACTTCTTTCATTCAAAACCCCTGAGCTGAGGGAGTTCAGAGCTGTGGGGAAGAAGGCCATGTACACTGTGTGTGTGAAGGTGTCCCATGTTTCCTCCCTTGAAGAGGTGAAATCCACGATGTGGGCGGGTGTGTTTGGTCCAGGTGTTTCCCTGAAAGGCAGCTTGTGGTCTTTATATAAACTGTCCATTGATTAGAGGGCAGCTGGTCTCCAGTGGAGGATTATACATGGGGATGTAGCCACCAATAGACATCTGGTTCACCTGGATCCAAGTGTTAAGGAGGGGTGTCCTATTTGTTCTGATCCTGAATTATCTGGTTCACCTGGATCCAAGTGTTAAGGAGGGGTGTCCTTTTTGTTCTGATCCTGAATCATCTGGCACACATGTTTTGTTCCAGGTTGGTTCGTGTTTTTGACCTGCTGACTAGGTGGTTTACTCTTTTGGGTGAGTTCTTCTGTTCTCGGTTGTTTATATTTGGACCCAAGTATAGTTTCAGTAAACGGGTGTGGTGGTCTTGCTGAATTGTTTTGTCAGGGGCTGATAAATGAGCTGTTTGGAAGACTAGGAAACAATTTATTCGAGGACAGGGATCTGTGGATGTGGTGGGTATGTTTGAGGGGATGCTGACAGTGAGATTGAGGGTTGAGTTTGACTAGTCTGGTACAACATCTTGGGCAATTCATTAGTTTATGGGGTGTTCAGGGTGTGTTGTGCGTTGTTACTTTGGAGGTTGAACTGGTGTTAAATTTAAGGTTTTGTTTTTTGTTATTTGAGTGTCTGCTGTATCTTTGTCAAAGGAGAGTCTCTGTCTGTCTCTCTCTCTCACTTTGTGTGTGTGTGAGTCTCTGTTTCTCCCTCTCTCTCTCTGTTTTTGTGTGTATGTGTGTGTTTGTAAGATTGTACTTGCATGTAAAGAAACAGATTTACCCCTGTGTATGGTTATGAGTGTATGTGTGCATGTCTATGGGTGTGTGTGTACGTTTACATAAAGTGCAGCAATGTATGATTGTGTGTGTGTGTGTCTGTGTGTGTGTGTGTGTGTGTGTTATTGTATTTCCTCACATTTTAAGAAATCCTCTCTGATCTTGGGCTCAGCAGGTGGTCCAATCTGAACTGTAGTCACTATGGAGACAGACTCATATATAACAGGTCCACATTAATCATGTCCACTAGTAATCTACATACAGGTAACTAGAGGAGAGATGGACTATTAGAAGATACCATGTACTAACAACTAGTTTAATCCCATTGCCCATATGGATATGGACTATAAGAAGATACTATGTATTAACAAGTAGTTTAAAACTATTACCAATATGAATATGGACTTTAAGATAAACTTTACTGTACATTGTGTAATTAGTTTAGAACCAAATGATGTCACAACGGTCAACGGAAACCAAAATCACCAACCGATTGAGGGCTGGATTCAAACACACTGGAAATCAAAGGAAACAATTTAAATCACAGGCTGTTCCAACTTGTGTGAATTTCATCAAGGCAACTCATAATGTGACTCAGTAGTGTGTCTGGCCCCCACGTGCCTGTATGCACTCCCAACAACATCTGGGCATGCTCCTGATGAGACGATGGATGGTGTCCTGGAGGATCTCCAACCAGACCTGGATCAGGACATCAGTGAGCTTCTGGACAGTCTGTGGTGCTGCTTGGTGACGTCGGATGCACCGATACATAATATCCCAGAGGTTCTCAATTGAATTCAGGCCTGGGGAACATGAGGGCCAGTCAATGGCATTAATGCCTTTGTCATACAGGAACAGCCTACACACTCTGGCCACATGTGTCCTGAACCAGGAGGAACCCAGAGCCCACTTCACCAGCGTCAGGGCTGACTATGGGTCTGAGGATTTCATCCTGGTACCTAACAGCAGTCAGGTTACTGTTGGCTACCATGTGGAGGTCTGTGTGATCCTCCAAGGATATGCCTCCCCAGACCATCACTGACCCACCGCCAAACTGGTCATGCTGGATGATGTTGCAGGCAGCATAACGTTCACCACAGTGTCTCCAGACTCTTTTACATGTCACATGTGTTCAGTGTGAACCTGCTCTCATCTGTGAAGAGAACTTGGCGCCAGTGAGCAGAGATCAAATTAGAGGACGTTGGGCCCTCATGTCACCCTCATGGAGTCTGTTTCTGACAGTTTGGTCAGACACATGCACACCAGTAGCCCACTGGAGGTCATTTTGTAGGGCTCTGGCAGTGCTCCTCCTGTTCCTCCTCTGAAAAAAGGAGCAGATACCTGTCCTGCTGCTGGGTATATGCCCTTCTTTGGCCCTGTCTAGCTCTCCTCGTGCACCATCCCGTTTCCTGGTATCTCTTCCATGCTCTTAAAACGGTCCTGGGAGACACTGCCACGTACGGATCTGCCATCCTGGAGGAGCTGGACCACCTGTGCAACCTGAATGGGCTGCAGGGACCGCCTCATGCTACCAGTAGTGACAAGGACACTAGCAAAACTCAAAACTAGAGAAGAATCAGGAATGATAAGGAGAGAGCAATTGTCTGGGGCCACCACCTGCAAAACTATTCCCTTGCTTGTTCCTCTCCAGTGCACCAGTTGTCACTTTCATTTGCACCAAAACAGGTGACCTTGATTATGCTTCCTAACTGGACAGACTGATATCACTGAAGTTTATCTGACTTGGTGTTATACTGTGATGAATACATGTTCCCTTCATTTTTTTGAGCAGTGTAGTTTTAGTATCATTACACATATGAATATGTGCTATTATAAGATACCAATGTTCTATAAACTAGTTTAATACCATTACCCATTATGAATATGGACTATTATAAGATACCAATGATCTATAAACTAGATTAATACCATTACCCATTATGAATATGGACTATTAGATGATAATATATATTAACATGTACAATGTAATACAATGTATGAATTAGTATAAAATGATGAAGAAGGAGATGAATCATTATGATGCTGAGGTGAATGAATGTATTCTTGTTATGTTTAGTTTAGAACAGAACATCTGTTTATCCGTACACAGGAAGTCACATTCAGTCAAAGCGCGACAGTAATCAGGAAATGGGCTTTCTGTACTGTGATGTCTATAAAGTAGAGGTACGACCGGAAGTTTCTTTGAGGTGAGTTTGTAAGATCGAGTTGTAAGACAGAGTAAGCCTCTAACAACATGAACAATTAACTATCAAATGCTGCAATAAATAAATGAATTACTCTTTCCCTTGTCGACCGGGTACGCAATCATTATTTCAACCACTATACAAAACCGCTGATTTCTAACAATGACATAGCATGACAAAATGAAGTGTACAAGATATTATATTACTTATTACTTATTTATAACTACATTCTACTGACATGATACCCATCACTGTCATTGCTTGTCCTACTTTCTCCCTTTGGCTTTCTTCAATAAGTTTGATTATGGATTAAAAAAACAGGAAAAAATATCACAATATACATGAGTACCAGTGGTTAAGGCCAGTCTGTCATGGCTTTGATTTTGGTCCCTGACTAGAACCAGGTTGTTATGGAGACAATGACTGTTGACAGATCACAGATCTCTACTTGATAACTACACTGATTCACTGAAGATATTGAGGTCATTTATACTCTTTTGTTTGTCTCCTTATGCTTTCCCCTTTCTTCTCCTCTTTTTATCCTTTCTTCTGCTCCTCCTCCACTTTCTTTAATAAGTATTTTAATGACAGTATTCTGTATATGGAACATTTGTGTCTAATTGTTACCCACCCAGAAAAATCAGATATTACAATAATCTATTAATATTGTGTATTTGCATTCATAATGTCCTCCCCAAAATAATATTGGTTGCATTATAACATTAAATGTAGCTCTAAGACGAGTACAAATCACAACGTTTAATATTAATAATTATTTTGACCAACCTTCCCCAGATATCCTGTCCACTTCCTTTTTGCATACATCCTGTAGTTGATCTTTCAGTTCAGAGACTGATTTCTTTACATGCTCAAAGGAGATGCGTGGATAGACAGTGATACTGGGTAAGACCTCAGATCCAGGAGAGACACAGAGAGACTGGAAACTCTACAGAGAGGGAAAGAAGCAATAGGTTTTGACATAGACAGACAGTGAATTAAGTTCCAATCCATTTCACTGGTAAAGAAGTCAAGAGGGATCCATTACAGAGTATTGTAAGGTCAGTTAGTGATGTCACCTGGAGGAAATGGATGTGATCATCTGTGTGTGAGAGCTGCTTCAATTTAAAATCTCTCCTCCTCAGCTCAGCAACCTCCTGTTCCAGTTTTTTCAAGAGTCTTTCAGCCCGACTCACTTCAGTCTTCTCCTGAGCTTTGATTAGCTCCTTCAACTCAGAGCGTCTTTTCTCAATGTAGCAGATCAGCTCAGTAAAGATCCTCTCACTGTCCTCCACTGCTGCCTGTGCAGAGTGCTGTTAGGACACAGAGAGAGAAGGGGGGGCATTTTAAGTTAATTCACCAGGATTACATTCAGATTGTAAATGTAAATATATAGTGCCAGTCAAAAGTTTAGATACACTAATCCATTTAGTGGGTGTGTCCAAACTTCTGATTGGTCCTGTACATGTATTTATATCAGCCAAAACACTCACCTTCAGAGTTTCCAGAGTCTGTCTCAACTCCTGAATCTTCTTCTCTCTCTCCCCAATTCTCTTCTGGGATTCCAAATATTTCTCCCCAAACTGTCTCTGGAGAGAAATACATCATAAACAAATGTAATCAGCGATTTTGAAGTATATCACATTTATTATTGTTATCAGGATTTTCTTCTTTCTTACAATATTGGTTATAGTCGGTATATATAGTCTGTATATATAGTCTGTATAATATAGTCTGTATATATAGTCTGCATATATACTCTGTATATATAGTGTGTATATATAGTCGGTACATATAGTCGGTATATACAGTGGAGCAAAAAAGTATTTAGTCAGCCACCAATTGTGCAAGTTCTCCCACTTAAAAAGATGATAGAGGCCTGTAATTTTCATCATAGGTACACTTCAACTATGAGAGACAATATGAGAAAAAAAATCCAGAAAATCACATTGCAGGAATATTTTTTCACCTACAAACAAGCAAGACTTCTGGCTCTCTTAGACCTGTAAATTCTTCTTTAAGAGGCTCCTCTGTCTTCCACTTGTTACCTGTATTAATGGCACCTGTTTGAACTTGTTATTAGTATACAATACACCTGTCCACAACCTCAAACAGTCACACTCCAAACTCCACTATAGCCAAAACCAAAGACCTGTCAAAGGACATCAGAAACAAAATAGTAGACCTGCACCAGGCTGGGAAGACTGAATCTGCAATAGGTAAGCAGCTTGGTGTGAAGAAATCAACTGTGGGAGCAATTATAAGAAAATGGAAGACATACAAGACCACTGATAATCTCCCTCGATCCGGGGCTCCACGTAAATTCTCAGACCGTGGGGTCAAAATTATCACATAACGGTGAGCAAAATTCCCAGAACCACACAGGGGGACCTAGTGAATGACCTGCAGAGAGCTGGGACCAAAGTAACAAAGTATACCATCAGTAACACACTACGCCGCCAGGGACTCAAATCCTGCAGTGCCAGACGTGTCCTCCTGCTTAAGCCAGTACATGCCCGTCTGAGGGTTGCTAGAGAGCATTTGGATGGTCCAGAAGAGCATTATGAAAATGTCATATGGTCAGATGAAACCAAAATAGAACTTTTTGGTAAAAACTCAAATCGTCGTGTTTGGAGGAGAAAGAATGCTGAGTTGCATCCAAAGAACACCATACCTACTGTGAAGCATGGGGGTGGAAACATCATGCTTTGGGGCTGTTTTTCTGCAAAGGGACCAGGACGACTGATCCGTGTAAGGGAAAGAATGAATGGGGCCATGTATCGTGAGATTTTAAGTGAAAACCTCCATCCATCAGCAAGGGCATTGAAGATGAAATGTGGCTGGGTCTTTCAGCATGACATTGATCCCAAACACACCGCCCAGGCAACAAAGGACTGGCTTCGTAAGAAGCCAGTCCTTCGTGCTGGAGTGCTGGAGTGGCCTAGCCAGTTACCAGATCTCAACCCCATAGAAAATCTTTGGAGGGAGTTGAAAGTCTGTGTTGTCCAGCAACAGCCCCAAAACAACAGTGTGTGAAAACCTTGTGAAGACCTCTGTCATTGCCAACAAAGAGTATATAACAAAGTATTGAGATTAACTTTTATTATTGACCAAATACTTATTTTCCACCATAATTTACCAATACATTCATTAAAAATCCTACAATGTGATTTTCTGGATTTTTTTATTTTTATTTTGTCTCTCATAGTTGAAGTGTACCTATGATGAAAATTACAGGCCCTATCTTTTTAAGTGGGAGAACTTGCACAATTGGTGGCCCCACTGTATAGTCAGTACATATTATCACTCTGATCTCAGATCCTTGGTCACCATGTTTGATCCGACTGTCGACTACAGAACGTTGTATCTGAACCAGACGAATAACAGATGGAATGTTGGATTTTGAACATAACTGTGAATACCTCTAGTTTGTGGTACAGGGCCAATATACTACAGATTAAGGCTTTACTTTAACAATCGTTTAACCAGGCAAGTTGATTATGATCCAGTTCCTTTCATATCAACCATCTGGGGAAATATTACAGGGGAGTCAGGAGCAATTAGGATGAACTGTCTTGATCAGGAACTGACTGACATACAGTATCATTGATGTTTGGAGGATCAGAACCAGTGACATTTCAGACATTAATTAGATGCCCTGACCACTAGGCAATCTTGCCTACCCTATTTGGCATGGCATTGTATGTTAAAACATCCCTTAACCATGTACATCTGTACTACACCAACCACTTTTATTACTTACACAGACTTATACCAAATTTTACTGATTCTAGTCAAAGAGTGAGGTTCAAATTAGCGGTATAAAATGGGTAAGGTATAATAGCAATGCTTATGTAAGGTTTATAGAGTGCTCACAGGATAGCTATTGCAAACAAACCCACAAACAAAATATAATGTCATATCAAACACACCCACATCAACACACAACATATACAGCTCTGGAAAAAATTAAGAGACTATAGACTGGCAATGTACGAAAACGACTGTCCACTGACCGAGATGACTGTCAACTCATTTGAATGTCACTCAACAACTGTAGGATGACATCAAGTAACTAACAAAAAGAATGGCAAACAGCAGCAGGGGTGAAGTGCCCAGTGAAGATGGTTTGAAACAGGCTCCTAGGGGCAGGGCTGAAGTTGTGCAAAGCTAGAAAAAAGCCCTTCATCAATGAGAAGCAAAGAAGAGCCAGGCTGAAGTTTGCAAACAACCATAAAGATTGGACCGTAGAGGAATGGAGTAAGGTCATCTTCTGACGAGTCAAATTTACAGCTTTGCCCAACACCTGGTCATCTCATGGTTAGACTGAGACCTGGAGAGGCCTACAAGCCACAGTGTCTCACACCCACTATGAAATCTGGTGGAGGATTGGTGATGAACTGGGGATGCTTCAACAAGGCTGAAATCGGACAGATTTGTCTTTGTGAAAGACGCATGACTCAAGCCAAGTACAAGGTTATCCTGGAAGAATACCTGCTTCCTTCTGCTCTGACAATGTTCCCCAACACTGAGAACTATTTTGTTTTTCAAACAGGACAATGCTCCATGCCACATAGCCAGGTCAATCGAGGTGTGGATGGAGGACCACCAGATCAAGACCCTGTCATGACCAGCACAATCTCCTGACCTGAACCTCATTGAATACCTCTGGATTTGATCAAGAGGAAGTTGGATGGTCACAAGCCATCAAACAAAGCTGAGCTACTTGAATTTTTGTGCCAGGAGAGGGAAAAAGTCACCCAAAAGCAATGTGACAGACTGGTGAAAAGCATGCCAAGACGCATGAAAGCTGTGATTAAAAATCAGGGTAATTCCACCAAATACTGATTTCTGAAGTCTTCCTTAGTTAAGACATTAGTGTTTTGTTGTTGAAAAATTTATATGGACTTGTTTTCTTTGCATTATTTAAGGGTTTGTAAACAATGCATCTTTTATTTGGTTATTTTGAACAGTTGTTTTCTGCAAATAAATACTCTAAATGACAATACTTTTATTTGGAATTTGGGAGTAAACTTTTCAGTAGTTAGACAGAATATAGAATACATATATATAGAATACAACAAAAAATGTCATTTTACTCAAACACATACCTATGAATAGTAAAACCAGGGAAACTGATAATTTTGCAGTGGTCTTTTAATTTTTTCCAGAGCTGTATATTTTATCCTATACTGTAGAGTTCCCATCTTACTTGTTTCGCAGTCCTTTCTGCTGCAGCTGAGACTGTATCATGTCCTTTATGTTCATCCATTGTACAAAGATAACAGATGCACTGCTGATCAGTACGACAGTAAATCTCCAATAATTTGTCATGATGAGAACAGATCTTCTCCCGTAGTTGTTTGGAGGCTTGGACCAACTTGTGCTTTTTAAAGGCAGGAGATTCATAGTGAGGCTGGAGGTGAGTCTCACAGTAAGAGGCCAGACACACCAGACAGGACTTGACACCTTTGAGTTTTCGCCCAGTGCAGGAATCACACTCCACATCTCCAGGTCCAGCATAATAATGATCAGGAGGAGCAGCTTGGAGTTTTGTCTTCTTCAGATTCTCCACCAATTCAGAAAACATGGTGTTCCTATTTAGAACAGGTCTTGGTATGAAGGTCTGTCTGCACTGGGGGCAGCTGTAGATACCCTTGTCATCTTCCTGATCCAAGCAGGCCTTAATACAGCCCATACAGTAGCTGTGTCCACAGGGAATAGTCACTGGATCCTGGAAGAGATCTAAACAGATTGAACAACTGATTGAGCTTACGACCTCCGCCATTTTTCACACACATACAAACAGAGAAAAAAGAACAAGAGATTACTTTCGTTTGCCTTTAACTGTTTTTCTTTTTCAGAGGAGTGGTTTATTTTCTGTGACTTCCTGGTTCTGTGGTGAACTCAGATGTCAGAGATCAGTGATATATCATAGCCAAAATAAACATTCTCAGTTCTCTGTGATCTTCAAGGTCTAGATAATTATTTCTCCCAATTCCAGAACAGTTAGCAGAATATGAGAAGTGACAGACTGTGAATGCAGAGAGTGCATGTCAAACAAATATAGATCTCAAATATTTACTATTCGGGCTCAGCCTGAACGAGCAACATGGGGCCGCCTTCCCGTGGGCTCACCACCTGCGGGAGGGACCATAAAGGGCCGGTGCGGAGATGATCGGGTGGCAGTCGAAGGCGGGGGCCTAGACAACCCGATCCCTGGACACGGAAACTAGCTCTAAAGACGTGGAATTTCACCTCGCTGGCAGGGAAGGAGCCTGAGATCGTGCGTGAGGTTGAGAGGTTCCGACTAGAGGTAGTCGGGATCACCTCTATACACGGCTTGGGCTCTGGAACCACACTCCTTGAGAGAGGATGGACTCTTCACCACTCTGGTGTTGCCCATGGTGAGAGGCAGCGGGCTGGTGTGGGTTTGCTTATAGCTCCCCAGCTCTGCCGCCATGTGCTGGAGTTTACCCCGGTGAACGAGAGGGTCGTTTCCCTGCGCCTACGGGTCGGGGATAGGTCTCTCACTGTTGTTTGTGCCTACGGGCCGAACGGCAGTGCAGAGTACCCGACCTTCTTGGAGTCTCTGGGAGGGGCGCTGGAAAGTGCTCCGACTGGGGACTCTATCGTTCTACTGGGGGACTTCAACACCCACGTGGGCAATGACAGTGACACCTGGAGGGGCGTGATTGGGAGGAACGACTTTGTTGGTGAAGAGAGGGGCGGAGCTGTCAACTGATCACCACCTGGTGGTGAGTTGGATCCGATAGCGGGGAAGGAAGCTGGACAGACTCGGCCGGCCCAAGCGTACTGTAAGGGTCTGCTGGGAACGTCTGGCCGAGTATCCTGTCAGAGAGATCTTCAACTCCCACCTCCGGCAGAGCTTCGACTGGATCCTGAGGGAGGCTGGAGATATTGAATCCGAGTGGACCATGTTCTCCACCGCCATTGTCGAAGCGGCCGCTTGGAGCTGTAGCCGTAAGGTCTCCGGTGCCTGTCGAGGCGGCAATCCCTGAACCCGGTGGTGGACACCGGAAGTAAGGGATGCCGTCAAGCTGAAGAAGGAGTCCTATCAGGCCTGGCCTCGAAGAGATTCTGGCAAACCGTCCGGCGCCTCAGGAGAGGGAAACAGTGCCCTACCAACGCTGTTTACAGTAGAGGTGGGCAGCTGTTGACCTCAACTGGGGAGGTCGGCGGGCGGTGAAAGGAGTACTTCAAGGATCTCCTCAATCCCGCCGTCACGTCTTCCATTGAGGAAGCAGAGGATGAGGGCTCAGAGGTGGACTCGTCCATCACCCGGGCTGAAGTCACAGAGGTAGTCAAGAAACTCCTCGGTGGCAAGGCACCGGGGGTGGATGAGATCCGCCCTGAGTACCTCAAGTCTCTGGATGTTGTGGGGCTGTCTTGGTTGACACGCCTGTGCAACATCGCATGGCGGTCGGGGACAGTGCCTCTGGTATGGCAGACCGGGGTGGTGGTCCCTCTTTTTAAGAAGGGGGACCGGAGGGTGTGTTCCAACTATTGGGGGATCACACTTCTCAGCCTCCCCGGGAAAGTCTATGCCAGGGTTTTGGAGAGGAGAATACGGCCGATAGTAGAACCTCGGATTCAGGAGGAACAGTGTGGTTTTCGTCCGGGCCATGGAACACTGGACCAGCTCTATACCCTCTACAGGGTGTTGGAGGGATCATGGGAGTTTGCCCAACCAATCCACATGTGTTTTGTGGATTTGGAGAAGGCATTCGACTGTGTCCCTCGCGGCATCCTGTGGAGAGTGCTTCGGGAATATGGGGTCCTGGGTCCTTTGCTAAGGGCTGTCAGGTCCCTGTACGACCGAAGAAGGAGCTTGGTCCACATTGCCGGTAGTAAGTCAGACTTGTTCCCAGTGCATGTTGGACTCCGGCAGGGCTGCCCTTTGTTGCCGGTTCTGTTCGTAATTTTTATGGACAGAATTTCTAGGCGCAGCCAGGGGCTGGATGGTGTCAGGTTTGGGGACCACACGATTTTGTTTCTGCTCTTTGCGGATGATGTTGTCGTGTTGGCCCCTTCAAACCAGGACCTTCAGCATGCACTGGGACGGTTTGCAGCCGAGTGTGAAGCAGTGGGGATGAGAATCAGTACCTCCAAATCCGAGGCCATGGTCCTCAATCGGAAAAGGGTGGCTTGCCCACTTCAGGTTGGTGGAGTGTGCCTGCCTCAAGTGGAGGAGTTTAAGTATCTTGGGGTCTTGTTCATGAGTGAGGGAAGGATGGAATGGGAGATTGACAGACGGATCGGTGCAGCTTCTGCAGTAATGCGGTCGATGTATCGGTCTGTCGTGGTGAAGAAAGAGCTGAGCAGCGAAGCTCTCGATTTACCGGTCAATCTACGTTCCTACTCTCACCTATGGTCATGAGCTTTGGGTCATGACCGAAAGGACCAGATCCCGGATACAGGAATGAGATGGAGAAGCTCGGTCACCCGGGAGGAGCTCAGAGTAGAGCCGCTGCTCCTCCACATTGAGAAGTGGCAGCTGAGGTGGCTTGGGCATCTGTTTCGGATGCCTCCGGAACGCCTTCCTGGGAAGGTGTTCCGGTCCCGTCCCACCGGGAGGAGACCACGGGGTAGACCTAGGACACATTTACTTAAAAAAAACATTTTTCTCACCCGGAAAGTGTGGAATATCTCGTTATATGTAAGCTAGAATGTTCTAAACTGAACATTTTATTTAAGTAAATGTTTTTCTTTGGTGTTCTACATTATGTTGTGTTTTTGGTTGTTAGCTATGTCACAGAGTATATATTTCGGGTCTTTATTTAAATACATGGTTATTCTTTAAATTAAATTAAGTGTATAATTTTTTTACAGTCATAAACAGTACATAAATGAAAACTATAACTGTATTTCATAATTTAATGCTGAAGGGCTGTGTTGGATTCAGGCCCATCATGTTTATCTTTAGATGCAATGGTGATTCACATTGAGGGTCATTACAAGGTGATACAGACACACATCCAATAAGACATTTCAACTGCTTTTATTCATACAAATGTTTTACACTGAAATTCTTACAGTTGTACATTGCTACTTGATAAGTGAATGCCTTGTGCAATTATATATATATATTTAGTGTTTACCATTAAATCTTTATTTAACAGAACTGGCCTTTGTTATCTGATATAGCAGGTTTATAGTTACCAATTCCATTTGTGTCTTTAGAGGAAATAATGCTTATAGAAGAAAAAATATTATCATCGTTGCAAAAATAAGTGAGAACCAACTTGCTTTGGTTAAATCACAAATAGGTTTGTCTGACCCCTCCAACTTCAGATCAGAGATTTAGGGTCGGGGGAATTAAAGCAGACACCAGAAGATCTGGAATGTTACAGCCCATTTAGTCAACAAGTAGATAGATCCTAGAAGTAATCACAGTTACCCTAGTCTTAGGAAGAGACTCATGGTAGAATGCTTTACATGTCCTCAGAGAGTCTACTGTGGGTGTTATATTGGTCTGGGGCTTCCTCACAAAAAACATTGTTGATATGAGACTGTGTGATGTGTTTTCCTCTTCTGACTAGAAATGACTTAATATCTCAATGTTATAATGAGTTTATTGCTGCAGCCAGAACCCTGTGGTTTTTCACAGTGCAGATGAACCCTCCAGGTCAGACTGATCTACCCACAACGGACTATCTGGGTAGATCAGAGAAGGTAACCAGCTGGTGGTGACTCACTGACCCTGTTAAAAACCTGTGGTTCATCTGTATGATCCATCACAATAATATTTTGATATTCTGCAACAGCTTTTAATCACACATGCAAATCCAAGACAAAGTCTTCTCCCACATCCTATCAGCAGGGTTTTCACTGAAAGAAAACACCACCTGGCTTGCAACCATGTGGTTTTCCTGTGTTTTCATGTTGTCTGACAGTGTGGCCTACAACTACAACACAATATGTCCTACAGCTAGAACACAATGTCCTACAGCTAGAACACAGTATGTCCTACAACTAGAACACAGTATGTCCTACAGCTAAAACACAGCATGTCCTACAGCTAGAACACAGTATGTCCTACAGCTAAAACACAGCATGTCCTACAGCTAGAACACATTATGTCCTACAGCTAGAACACAGTATGTCCTACAGCTAGAACACAGTATGTCCTACAGCTAAAACACAGCATGTCCTACAGCTAGAACAAAGTATGTCCTACAGCGAGAACAAAGTATGTCCTACAGCTAGAACACAGAATGTCCCACAGCTAGAACACAGTATATCCTACAGCTAGAACAAAGACAAAACCGCTGCCCAGTTCTAAGATAGAAAGAAAGAAAGGTGCTTTGTCAGGAACTTCTGACACCACACAGCACATCTGAACCTTCTATTGACAGAATGTCAGACTTCCTTTAATCACCTGCAGTACATACTGTTGTGTTCCTTCTTAATACACTACCAGACTTTAACTTACCCTTCATGTATAAATGGTCATCTATCTACAGCCGGTCAGGGCAGTACTTGTGCAGGATTGATGGTGTCAAGTAAGTGTTGTCTCTCTCTAGTTCCACACAGGCAGCGCCTCAATGTTTCAGAAAACCTAATTTCACCATCAGGCCTGAAAAGGCCATGTTTTCCATGTACTGTAATAAATCATACAGCTTGAACTCCATCCAGATTTCTTTGTTGGTCAGTGTCCCTGAAGTGTTCTTCCTCCATGTTGTTTCTTTAAGACTTAAATACATGCTTCCTTCAGCGATCAACCAGTTGGGGTACATCACTTATTATACCTGCATTCGGGAGAGGGGGGTTTCCATTGAAATTTGCTGCAGTTTCTTCTGCTACACTGCAGCAGTGGCTGGCAATGTCCTGTGGTTTAACGTGACACTCCAAAACAATCGTAAGTGGAAGCACACAAAACATGCATAAAAACTATTTGAGGGAAGACGTTTCCTGCTAAAACTGAACATCATTGTCAATGTGGTCACATAAAGACAAGAGACTCTGCTAAATGATGTTAATATAAATGCTTGACATTGACACCAGGTATAGTAGAAACATGTGGCCTCCTTATTCACAGTTTTATATATTAATGTTATTTATTAGTTTAACATTAGTTAAGCATCACCTTTGACAAAAATGTGACTGTCATTTCAAAGTCCATTGACTGAGCTAAAGGTGAAATATATACGTCTATATGATTTGCTAGCATTCAAATGTGTCATAATAATATCAATTATATATATTTTTTGTAACTTTGTTGTTTATCTTCCCCTCAGCCTGGGGAATACTTATAAGGGTGAACACGGGAGAAAAAACATAGTTTCTGAAAATGCTTTAGAACCTAATTTTATCTGAACCAACATTCTACCACTGAAGTTTTATGAAGAAGTTGTATGAGTGAAACAACTGTGTTAAATGCATTAGTCAACAAAAGCACCTGACAGGACATGAGGACATACAGGGACCATTCATAGATCCATTTAAAGATCATTTTCAATCAAACTCTTTATAATGATGAAAGTTACAGCAAATCCCTCCTTAAGTTTAATTGAAATAAAAAAAATAAAAAGTCCCTCTACAACGTGTCCCAAATGTTACATAATTAAAGTGGATAGTAATTATAGACAAGTACAGGTAGAATGTACTAGAAAGCATAACAAACTGTTTACAAATGACTTATTGAAAGATTCCCAAATCAATGATCACACATAAAATACAGAACAGATGTTTGCTGAACATGAACCAAAGGTAAATGTTCATTAAATTTGTGAATCAACTCCTATCTGCCCCATCAATCACACTAGATGACAACAGATAAGAGGTTACTCTGTTTACCTGAAATCACCTCACACAAAAACATTCTACACAGTCAATAATTGCATTATTTTCAAAACATTTTATAGTCAAAATAAAATCTGTTTTGTACACCATTTAATAATGCTTTAAATACACATGGTATATATTTATAAATATATTTCTGTTGACAGATAAACAACCAACTCAAAACAAATCCCATAGTTTAAGAAGAATCTTCTCTGTTAAAATAGTTCAGCAGGGTTGTAGACACTGACTAAACTAAACCTTATGATGATTGGTCCATTTCAGCTGTCAATCAACTCCCTTCACCATTGAGGGGCATCTTTCAATATGTTCATATTCATTCAGGAACTCAGACCTCTGGCTAATCCTATTATACTTGATTTGATTGAAATCTGTGTACATGCAAATTAGTAATTGTATCATGCTGTTCTATATAATATCTGTAATCTTAAATCAATCTTTAGCCATCGTCAATCATTCGTACATTGATATCAGCAGACTGATAGATGTATCACTGAATAGGTGTCAGTATCTTCACAGATCCATTATAAACATTGAACCCAGGATAGAGTGGCTGAGTGAATGTGGTCTGGACTCTGTGGAGGAGGGTCATTGTGTCAGAGACACTGTAGAAGGACAGAGTTCCTGCCCTGTGGTCCAGATACACTCCTACTCTGGAGGAGCAGGGGACATGGATATCAGTCTTGAGATTATTGTGCCAGAAAGAGCATCTGGATGTAGTGCAGAATAACATCCATGACTGATCATTATGACCAAACCAACACTCATTACCACTTCCTTTCCTGCAGATCTCTTTATATGAGACGGCTACATCAACCCACTCCCCACTCCACTCTACCTCCCAGTAACAGACTCCAGACAGAGCCTCTCTACACAACACCTGTCTACAGGAGGTAAATCTGTCATGTTGGTCAGGATAGGACTGGACCTCATCACTCCATGTCACCTTTCTGTTCCCCTCAGACAGACACAGGTTCTGATTTGCTGTATTGGGATCCAATGTCAGCTGGCAGGAATCTAAGAGGATGAAAAACAAAGTCAGTGAAAATGTCTCTCCCTGTGTGTGTGTGTGTGTCTGTCTCTCCCTCTGTGTGTGTGTGTGTGTGTGTCTGTCTCTCCCTCTGTGTGTCTATGTCTTTCTCTCCCTCTTTGTGTGTGTGTTTGTGTGTGTCTGTCTCTGTCTCTCGCTCTGTGTGTGTGTCTGTCTCTGTCTCTCCCTCTGTGTGTGTGTCTGTCTCTGTCTCTCCCTCTGTGGGTCTATGTCTTTCTCTCCCTCTTTGTGTGTGTGTTTGTGTGTGTCTGTCTCTGTCTCTCCCTCTGTGTGTGTGTCTGTCTCTGTCTCTCCCTCTGTGTGTGTGTGTGTGTCTTCTTCAGATTCTCCACCAATTCAGAAAACATGGTGTTCCTGTTTAGAAACAGGTCTTGGTATGAAGGTCTGTCTGCACTGGGGGCAGCTGTAGATACCCTTGTCATCTTCCTGATCCAAACAGTCCTTAATACAGCCCATACAGTAACTGTGTCCACAGGGAATAGTTACTGGATCATTCAGTAGATCTAAACAGAATGAACAACTGATTGAGTTTATATCCTGTGCCATTTTTCACACACATATAAACAGAGAAAAAAGAACAAGAGATTACTTTCGTTTTACTTGAACTGCTTTTTTTCAGAGGAGTGGTTTGTTTTCTGTGACTTCCTGGTTCTGTGGTGAACTCAGATGTCAGATATCAGGTCTGGCCAGTAGAGGGCAATAATGATCTATCATAGCCAGTAAATATTCTCAATTCTGTGTTACCTTCAAGGTCGAGTTCATCATTTCTCCCAATTCCAGAACAATTAGCAGAACAGCAGACGTGAATGCAGAAAGATATTGCATGTCAAACAAATAGAGATCTCACATATTTGCTACAACTTTCTCTGTATCTCAAACTTGTTAAAGGAACTGCAATTGTTCAAAGTGACCTGAGTAAGGAAAGACATAACTAGACTCTGTACAGCACCATAAACTGTCCATCACTATATACCTGAGACAAGATACATTGGTTACTGTTTTATTATACAAAACCCTCTTCAGCCTCACTTCCCCATCTGAGATCTACTTTTGTCAACATTGCCACTTTTAAAGACCTAATCACTAACAGATTTACAGACACCTAAAACTTATTCATGAGATGTGCCTTTTAACTGTGGTTTTGTCAAGTTGTTGTCTTTGTCTATTGTCTAAATATATCTGTGTCCTGCTGCATAGTTTTTTATTGTCTGCTACCAGGTAAAAATAGTGGGAGATCCAGAAATACACCATTTCTTATATAACTGAAAACACACATCAGACCATGTGGTCTACCAATAATTTAATTAATATTTATTTTATTTAATAAACTCTATCTAATGCAGTTTTTATTGGTCTAAAGCTACACATTTAATCATTTTAATGAAAATCATGTCTGGATTTACAAGTAACCAAGCAATACCACTCCGCTTTTCAAATGCCAAATCAGCTAAACCCACAGTTATTATGAATCAAGATATCATAAAATAAATGAATTAGGCCCTAATCTATGGATTCCACATGACTGGGAACATTGATGTGGATCTGTTGATCACAAAAAACAGGTGTATCAGAAAACCAGTCTGTATCAGAACTGACCATTTGCCTAATTTTCCTGATGCAGCACAACACATGTTCTCATAGAGTAAATCAGACTGTTTATTGTGGCCTGTAGATTGTTCTCACTACTCTTCAGTGTCTGTAACCAAGTTACTGGATATTGTCTGGAACTAGAACACTGTTGGATCCTGAACATTCCAAACATGCTCAATGGGTGACCTGTCTGGTGAGTATGGAGATGTGTCAGAACTGAAAAATTTTCTGCTTCCAGGAAGTGTTTGCTGATCCTTGTGACATGGGGCTGTGCATGTTAATGCTACCGATCAAGAAGAGGCGTTGATTGGCTCAGGTCTGTGTGAGAATACTAGAGACCTTTAGACTGGAATGTCAGGTGGTCTCCTCAGACTGTGACCAGAGTAAGACAGTGGTTCAGTCAGAGTCTGACACTCCCAGTAGTCAATGTCTAAGTGTGTCTAGTTTCCATCCTTATCCAGCAACTATGTGCAACAACAATGGAAAACATTTCATTTTCCACATAAAAGGCCTGAACAACTATATGGTAAGAATATGTCACACTACATGAGGCAAATGGTGGTTTTTCCAGATACTGACTGGTTTCTTCATTCATGACCCTACAATATTTTGGTATCTATTACCAAGAAATACAGATCTGTATTCACAGTCTTGGAAAATCCATAGATTAGGGCCTAATTCATTTATTTTAATTGACTTATTTCCTTCTATGATCTGTAACCCAGTAAAGTCTTTAAAATGATTCTGTTTGTTTATATTTTTTGTTCAGTCTATTGATATAACTAATATTTGGGTAAAAATCACAAAATCTACCTGATGAAAACCAGTTACTGTATTCTAGTTAATGTTGTGATTAATAAGAAACCAGAAAAAGAGTATGCTGTCATTTTACCTGAACAACTATATGGTAAGAATATGTCACACTACATGAGGCAAATGGTGGTTTTTCCAGATACTGACTGGTTTCTTCATTCATGACCCTACAATATTTTGGTATCTATTACCAAGAAATACAGATCTGTATTCTCAGTCTTGGAAAATCCATAGATTAGGGCCTGATTTATTTATTTTAATTGACTTATTTCCTTCTATGATCTGTAACCCAGTAAAGTCTTTAAAATGATTCTGTTTGTTTATATTTTTTGTTCAGTCTATTGATATAACTAATATTTGGGTAAAAATCACAAAATCTACCTGATGAAAACCAGTTACTGTATTCCAGTTAATGTTGTGATTAATAAGAAACCAGAAAAAGAGTATGCTGTCATTTTACCTTATTTTAGTTTTATTTTATTACCAAAATGCTTACAACAAAGTGACCATAACGTTTTACTTTAGAAGGGGCTGTTTCAATGTTGTTTGGTAATACAAAGTTGGAAACATCCTTGCTCTTTGAAAGTGATAATGATGTCCTGGTGAGGTAACAAATAAACTGTGGATATGTGTTTGTTGTTGTCCATATTTAATGCTGTGAAATGTTGCTAATATCTTGTAGATGACAATAGCAAAACCGTCACAATGACCTTGAAAGACAAGTACATCAGCTGGTTGTTGGCTCAGTCTTGTAACGAAAGTAGTTGCAGTATTTAGCTGTTTAATTGGCTAACTAGTTGGATTTGTTCTCGTTTCATTCATATATGGAAACTACCATAGCTAACTAGACATTAATTGTTAAACAAAGGAGAAGTTGTCTGGCCCGAAAATGTCTGTTTCGCTTTTGAAGTGACGAGCTGTCACTTCGACTAGCTAGCCAAGGAAGAGTGAAGGCAGTTAAATGTCTCCGCCCCCTAGAGGGCTTTGCTCCTAGTGGTTTACCCCACTGCGTTCACAGCCATCACTGAAAAATACATATTCACTATGGCTCAGCCAATCGGGGCACACCAGGCCCTATATAACTGAGTGTGCCCTACACTCAGCCTCCCTTTTTCTTCAGCAAGTCTGATCTTCACTACATTGATTTGCACTGTGAAGATTTCTTGCCACTGTCGATTCTTCATGATCATCTCGGCTGAGTGGCGCTGCTCCCCAGGCGGCTTCAGCGGACCCTATTGCGTGGTGTATCTGGGTCCTGACCATGCCAGGAAAGGGCTACTGGAACCCCCTGAGTTCCAGAGTTGTGCCCTCCTATCTGTTTCAGTGAGGAGGGAGCGTCTCTCTTCCTTCAGCTAGGAGGTCCCCTTGGCAGTGGTCCTCTCTTCTCCATCCGTATCGATGGACTCGGGGAGTGGAGGACCCTGCTGGGTGAGCAACGGGTGGCGTGAACGGCCCTAATAACACGTCCTCACAGACTCACGACTGTCTCCACTGCGCCACTCAGCAGTCAGTGTGTATAGCCTCTGATCCACTGCTCTCTGATAGGGGCAGTGTGTGTGTAGCACCATTAATGGATCAGCCTGTTCAGTTATAGACATAACTAACACAGAGCGATCCCCATTGGTTATAAACAGTGGTGTGTGGGAGGGGAATTCGTTCTTCTTCACGCCCTGTGGCTTTATGTTCTGACACCAGCATTGAGGCGCTCTCTCGTTCCCTCCTGTCTGGGAGTTTTACCAACAAGAGTAGTGGAATGCTTGGTGTCCAATCTGTGTCTACTGAGGGGAATGTTATAGACATTACTGTTCAGATGGACTCAATGGTTTCTCAGCCCATGATCGAGGTCATTCCTCTGGAAAGCAGAGCGATGGGGTTTTAATCCCTTTACTTCCTGGTTCCCTAGAGGATGTGGGGTGGCAGGCCAATTTTGGATTTACGCTTTCTGAATGAGTGTGTAACCAAAACGGCCTTTTTGCACAATGAAACAACTGTGGGAATCATTTCTCCCAGGTGATTTCCCAGAGCATATAAAGGATGCTTACTTTCATCCATCGACACAGGCAGTTCTTCCGAATTGCCTTTCAGGACACAGCATACAAATACCATTCAGTTACACACTGGCTCTGTGCTCCTTCTCCAAATGTGTGGAGGTAGTGCTGGAGCCGCTAAGTCACCAGGCAATCAGAGTTCTAGCTTATCTAGATGATCTGCTGATTCTGGCAGAGTCACCTGTCAGAACGGGTGTTGTCGTGGTGTGCAGGGAAAGGAAGGAGCCAAGCGCAGGAAGGTAGATAGTTGATGCTTTATCAAAATATATAGCACGAATAACCCCTAAAAGGAGGGGAAGCGTCAAAGTGCAAAATTTAGGGGTGCTGACAATACACACTCGTACATAAACACCAAACATAGAACAATACCTCAGAAAGACGCCCAGGAACACAGGAACTGATATAGGTTACCTAATGAGGGAATGGACACCAGGTGTGTGTAATAACAAGACATGACAGTGCCGTGGGAGGAGGGGCGGCGTGACTAGAAGGCGGGTGACGACGCACGCTGAACACCCCCGCCAGGAGAGAGAGCGTGTCTCCCTCACGAGTCCTCTTCACAGCACCGGCCCCGGGGCCGACTCGGAGGACGCCGCGCAGGACGATCAGGGCGCCAATCGAGAATATCCACCGCCAGCACCCAGCAACGCTCCTCCGGGCCATACCCCTCCCACTCCACCAGGTACTGCAGACCCCTCTCTCCAGGTCCAGAGGGGGCAGAGCGGTCCCCCGCACCTGACTGCTGGAGGGGACCAGCCACCACCGGCCTGAGGAGAGAAACGTGAAACAAGGCGTTAATTCTATAGTCAGGGGGAAGGTGCAACTTTCTGGGCCGAGAGCCAGACCCGGTCGCCCACAGCGTAGACACAGACATGTGTCTGATTATGTAGCCTATATGGTTGTCATTGTCCTTGTACCATTTAATATTGTAAGTTATGACCCCTTTACTGCATTGACATGATTTCTGTGGGCGTCCTCCAGTTCTAGCAGATCAGGGGCTGGGCTCTAGTTGGGACTGGTAGCCATAAGGAGTCCTTCCACTGGGTGCCGTGTTATTACCATTCATCCTGTGCTATGCATTTAGTGTGCTGTGCAATTACCATTTACTGTGTGCTGTGCTGCTCTTACTACGTGTGCTCCTTAAGACTCTGTTCTGGTGAGGGGAGGCGTCCTGGCCTGACTCTGTCCACTTGGCCTGTCCTAGCCTTGGGGCCTGCTGTATGTAATACATGCCCTTATGAATTTGTATCAATAAAGATTTGTTTTGTTTTGACAAAACTAGCAACGTTTGGACTGGGCTGGAGGACAGACTATTCAGTAACTGTTCAATTGAACCATAAGAATGAACAAGTCAGTCATTCACGAGTTGTCTGAGATTCCATCTGTGTTAATCAATACAATAAAAATCAGGTACTACATTAATATTGAATATGAAACATTTCAAGAGGAATCCAGAATGCACTGAGCAGTTGTGATGGTGGATGTAAAGTCAAGGAGGGGAGTGAATCAGGAGAGGGAAAAAAACAGGAAATGTGAAATAGTCCAACCAGGATTTGTGTAAAAACAAGGAACTTACTTAGAGTTGTAATAATTCTGGAACCCAGCTCAGGGATATGAGAACTAATGGAAATATTTAATCGGAGTGTCTATTTGCACCCGGGTAACAATAGCCAGGCGGCAGCTATTTACACCCACCCAAGTAAATGACTCAATATGGGACGGATGCATGATCGGCAGCTTACTCCAAAGGATACTGGTCAGTGTTGCTAAATCCACTTAATACGCGACTTTGGGCTTGTTTTCTTTTGAAGTCACTTGAAGTAATCACGGGTCGCAGATTGCGTGTTTTTTGGCCTTGTTTTAAAAGTTTTGGACGCTTGGTGAAAAATCAAGTTAGAATTCCAAACGATGTTACAAGTTTCAACGTTTATTTGTGAAATGCACCGAGCAACACAGCGTCATCCTGAACAATTAAATTATTTTGACATGGCACCCGAGAACTATTCAGTGAGAGTTAAGAAGAATATAATCAAAAATATAGCCAGACTAAAAATAAATAAAGCAACACTATACATAATTACTATACAGCAGCAGTTTAAAAGAGTGTACTGAAAACTATAGCAGGAATCTGGGTATTAGCCTATTATTTATTATATATATGGCAACTAAGGCAGTAATATACATAACAATGTAAGCTAGCATTGAATATTTTAGATACATATGAGTGTAAGCTAATGAATATGACAGCACACTATCTACGCGGTGAGGATTAAGAAGAAAAATATATACACAGCAAAAATGTATCAAGAAGAGAAAGCAATAATATACATAACACTGTACGCTAGCAGCAGTTTACAAAAAGAGTACTGTAAACTAGCAGCAATATTGGTGGTGGTATTGAAATTATACATATAGTCCTATGGCAAGTATGGCAATAATATACATTTAGATGGCGTGGCACTACATACATTTCCACTAACGATGCCGCCAACAAAGTGGTCCAAGTATGGCACAAAGTGCAACAAAGACTGTCAAGACTGTGGTCCGTGATGACAGTAAAGATCTGTGCAGATACTGCAAAGCAGAATCTATTATTACAGGCTATAGCAAAAAACAAGCATAACATAATCTACTTGTATCTATGTATGTGTATGTATATTTGTATATGTATAAATGTATATATAGCCTACTAATACTAGATACATATGGTACAAATGTATTTTACGCTGCCCCTTAGTGCTCCTGACCCCTCGTTTTCCATCTCTCCTCTCATCTGCTGGCAGGTGATCAGAGATGAGTGAATGGTGCCTGACCTCCATATGTGCCCTGATGACGTTTGATTGTTTTTTGTAAACTAATTCTTTGCTTTTTGATGTTAAAATACATGTTTTGCGTTTCAAACTGTTGCAGGCTCATTCATTGACCGTAACAATAGTTGTACTAGTGTTGGTGTAACTGGCTACAGATGAACATGCATGGGCAAAATGTGAAACTTTCACATCTCCTGCAGTTAATAGAAATACTCTGCTGTGTTGCCGTACAGCTATATAAAGTTTTTAACCACCAGAAATAGGGCTAATGCCGGTTCGATATTTTGATTCTAGTAACAGATTTGTCCAATGTCATGATGTGTGCTAGCTAATGTTTGATGGAACTTTGGGAAATGGGGGAATTTACAGACATTATCGGAGTTTCAAAGGTGCATTTGAAGACCTGAAAGTGACTTTATACATTGGTTCTTGTGACATATATGATTAATAATTACAAGGCTCTGCACAGACATGCATGGACTGGACTGTGCGGTCCATTTCAGTACAGTGAACTCATTGTCATGGTGACACCGTTTCTGCAGGTTCTCTTTCGACTGGCGGTGCCCAGGTGGCTGAGCGCTATGCCTTAAGCGCTGCACTGGGGTATGCTGAGAAAGCCACAGCCCCTGTTAACATTTATACAGATAGTGCATACACATACAATGTGGTTCATAATTATGGCCCAGTCTAGAAATATCTGGGTTATTTGACAACTGGTGGTGTGCCCATTAGTCACAAAGATGTTGTTTTACGAATAATGACCAGATGTGCATATTTAAGTAACCAGCAGGTGTCCGTATGTAAAGTTACAGGGCACAGTCCTTTCACTGATCAAGTGGCTAGAGGGAATGTTCTTGCGGATGACGGCTCCAGGAATGCAGCTTCACTGCCCTTTGCTGATGTGGCTCCCTTATTCCCGGTACCTGATAGAACAGCTTCTGAGGAGGAACTATTAGAGTATTACAAGCATGAACCCGTGGAGGAGATGTGGAAACACAGGGGCGCGACCATGAGATCACTGGACTCTCTGGTTTGTCAGCCTGTTTGGAAGTGTGTGGTATGATGTTAAGTTTGTTGACCTTTCTAACGATTCTTGCTTTTGGTTTATTATTGTATATTTTCATCCGTTGCTGTTGTTGTTCCTATAACCGTATGTGTTTTGATGCCTCCATTCCCTTAGCCCCTGTTTTTTCTTTACATGATTGTAATGTTGTGTTTTTGCTATTATGTGTGGACACAAAGGAATCGAAAAATGTAAAGTCCACAATTTAGTTACTAGTTAAATGATTAGGTAGTATTGGGATGTTTCTATGTTCTTGAATTCTGTTCCATTAGGTTGTCATGGGAATGTTTACGGTTAACAAATGTTTCTGTAAGGAGGGAATGCAGGGCCAAAGGGTTACTTTTAATTGCCTAGCTTAATTACTTATGTGATTTTCTGGATTTTTGTTTTAGATTCGGTCTCTCACAGTTGAATTGTACCTATGATACAAATTACAGACTTCTACATGCTTTGTAAGTAGGAAAACCTGCAAAATCGGCAGTGAATCAAATACTTGTTCTCTCCACTGTATCCTCTCTTTTTGTCTTTTTAGCCGGAGGTTCTTTAGACTCGTGGTCTACTATAATACATCTCTGTAGTTTAACAACGCTTCGCCATTGATGACTTTGCATAAGTCACCCATCAATTCTCCTAAACATATTGTTTTCCAGATCAGGCCACACGTTAACAGGTTTCCACTTAATAAGTTACACTTCTGCCTATTACTTATATTCTCAGTGAAGGAAGAAATGTCAACAAAACCCATTATTTCTGTGTCTATCTATTCTGTGATGCATTCTCTCTGAAGAACTTGATACAACTTCCCATCTGATCTCCATATTTGTGTAACAAGTGTAGCCTCTCATAGTTGTCCTCATTTCAGGATTAACTACATGACGTTAAAACTTCCCAGTCGTTGATACTGTTCTCTCCGCCTAATCTGTATAGTCAGTTCCCATGGAAAAACTGTACAGCTTCACTTTAGAGGCAGGGTAATCAAAAATAAACCCAAGCATATTCCCATCAGGCTAGTTGTGTTGACCCATTAACAGCTTAAAGGATGGCAC
Organism: Esox lucius; assembly: GCF_011004845.1. Lineage (NCBI taxonomy): Eukaryota > Metazoa > Chordata > Actinopteri > Esociformes > Esocidae > Esox > Esox lucius. The sequence continues at coordinate 28,551,096 of NC_047573.1, read as the reverse complement.
TTGAGTTCTATTCAGATTGAGGAACCGCTTCTTTGGTGGATCAAATATTTCTGGAACATAGTCATCCACTTTCCTATCTTCCATTCTACGGCCTACTTCATAAGTCAGAGCTATCACAAGTGTATCGCTCAGTACCAAAGACATTATTGTCAGTCATGGGAAGCAAAGATCTTAAAAATCTAATGGAAATGAAAAAGCTAAAGTTCAGCTTTGGCCAAGAAGGAACGTACCTCTATTTTGACACACACTCCCTGCCCCAAGAGCCCTAAAACCAAACCACACTTGACCTAACCCCCTTTGACCAACCCCCTTCCTCTGAGCAGACCAGCCCCCTACCTTTCCCAGGCTCATCTCCCTCTTGTGAGAAACACATTTAAAAACACATCCTTCATCCTATTACTAATCCTATAATGACCTTTACCTTCCGGCCACACCACTCAAAGGTCAAAAGTCAATGCCTAAAGCCAAAAATCTGATATTGAACACACACAAGTGTAATAAAGTGTATAATATCCCTTTCTCCAGTGTATTGGTCATATACATAAGATACAGTGTAACAGTATATTAGTCATTGTTGGAGCTACATTAGTGTGTTTCAGTAGTGGTAATGTTGTAGATTAATTTGTTTATTATAATGATTTTGTTCATTTTAGTAATATATCTTTTTGGTAATATTCATTTGTTTGTTTAGTTAATTGTTTCTTATTGAAACGTTTAGTTTTTATTTATGGTTAGTTTAATAATTACAATGTTTGATTTAAACACCAGAGGGCAGTGGTGGGCTGTTATGGAAATTTTGAACTAAGGTGCATTTGAGAAATGTCTGTCTTTCCATTGGCTGATATGTAAATCTGTACTTTGATTGTGACACACATGTCTGTATAATATCAGAGGATCATTAGGTATTTGGGCCATGTTCTCCTGCCTAGAAGAAGGATGTATTCTTTGTCGTCCTATACATGTATGAATGAGTTACTAGTTAAAGGTGCCGAGAGGGGTCTGGTGTTTGAATAGGAGACATCCTTGACCGGCACGGGTGGATTAGAGGGGTACTCGTAAATCTGTATAACCCTTTAGTGTCTCTGTTGACTATCCAGACATTGTGTCTCCTCAGGATTTGAGAAAGATAAGGTGGGGGGACAGCCCGCCCTTTGGGTAAATGTTACACAAGACAGATGGCAGCATCTTACCACACCCCTTTTTCTATGTAATAAATACGGATTGTTCATGTATGGAGTTAGAGACTCCTCGGATGATTATGTATGTAAGCGTTTGACGCATCTCTCTTAACTGCATAATAGTTAATTAAACTGTTAGAATGTGCCAAGAGAACTTTGTCTCTGTTTCTTTCTCAGTGTCGATACATGGAATTTCCATCACATGGGCACAGGTAAAGGTGAATATAGGTAGGAAGAAGAAGATGCCATGTACGCACCTGGGTCATGGGCACATGATTTTATATCAACGTGAGAGATTCTGTAATGTTGTCTCAGTTGGAACATATAAACCAGCCACAACACCGAATCCAGTCTGGAATACAGTCATTTCTTGCTTGAGTACATTACCTGCCCAGGGTGCTTGAAGTTGTCGTTTAAGATTTGATTTAAGTTTAATCTTTCGTCTGTTTGTGACAAATGGCAACTATAGTCATATACATAAGATACAGTGTAACTAGTGTATTGGTCATATACATAAGATACAGTGTAACCAGTGTATTGGTCATATACATAAGATACAGTGTAACTAGTGTATTGGTCATATACATAAGATACAGTGTAACCAGTGTATTGGTCATATACATAAGATACAGTGTAACTAGTGTATTGGTCATATACATAAGATACAGTGTAATCAGTGTATTGGTCATATACATAAGATACAGTGTAACGAGTGTATTGGTCATATACATAAGATACAGTGTAACCAGTGTATTGGTCATACACATAAGATACAGTGTAACCAGTGTATTGGTCATATAGATAAGACACAGTGTAACCAGTGTATTGCTCCTATACATAAAATACAATGTAACCAGTTTATTGGTCATATACATAAGATACAGTGTAACCAGTGTATTGGTCATATAGATAAGATACAGTGTAACCAGTGTATTGGTCATATATATAAGATACAGTGTAACCAGTGTATTGGTCATATACATAAGATACAGTGTAACCAGTGTATTGATCATTTACATAAGATACAGAGTAACAAGTGTATTGGTCATAGAGCTAGAACACAGTACGTCCTACAGCTAGAACAAAGTATGTCCTACAGCTAGAACACAATATGTCCTACAGCTAGAACAAAGTATGTCCTACAGCTAGAACACAGAATGTCCTACAGCTAAAACACAATAAGTCCTACAGCTAGAACACAGTATGTCCTACATCTAGAACACAGAATGTCCTACAGCTAGAAAACAATACGTCTTACAGCTAGAACAAAGTATATCCTACAGCTAGAACACAATACATCCTACAGCTAGAACACAGTATGTCCTACAGCTAGAACACAGTAAGTCCTACAGCTAGAACACAGTATGTCCTACAGCTAGAACACAGTATGTCCTACAGCTGGAACAAAGTATGTCCTACAGCAAGAACACAGAATGTCCTACAGCTAAAACACAATACCTCCTACAGCTAGAACACAAAATGTCCTACAGCTAAAACACAATACGTCCTACAGCTAGAACACAGTATGTCCTACATCTAGAACAAAGTATATCCTACAGCTAGAAGATAAATACGTCCTACAGCTAGAACAAAGTATGTCCTACAGCAAGAACACAGAATGTCCCACAGCTAGAACACAAAATGTCCTACAGCTAGAACAGAGTATGTCCTACAGCTAGAACACAGAATGTCCTACAGCTACAACACAATACATCCTACATCTAGAACACAGTATGTCCTACAGCTAGAACACAGTAAGTCCTACAGCTAGAACACAGTATGTCCTACAGCTAGAACACAGTATGTCCTACAGCTAGAACACAATATGTCCTACAGCTAGAACAGAGTATGTCCTACAGCTAGAAAAGAGTATGTCCTACAGCTAGAACACAGAATGTCCTACAGCTAGAACACAGTATGTCCTACAGCTAGAACAAAGTATATCCTACAGCTAGAAGATAATACGTCCTACAGCTAGAACACATTACGTCTTACAGCTAGAACAAAGTATGTCCTACAGCTTGAACACAATACATCCTACTGCTAGAACACAGTATGTCCTACAGCTAGAACACAGAATGTCCTACAGCTAGAACACAATACGTCTTACAGCTAGAACAAAGTATGTCCTACAGCTAGAACACAATACACCCTTCAGCTAGAACACAGAATGTCCTACAGCTAGAACACAGTATGTCCTACAGCTAGAACACTATATGTCCTACAGCTAGAACACAGAATGTTCTGAACCTTCTATTGACAGAATGTCAGACTTCCTTTAATCACCTGCAGTACATACTGTTGTGTTCCTTCTTAATACACTACCAGACTTTGACTTACCCTTCACTGTATAAATGGTCATCTATCTACAGCCGGTCAGGGCAGTACTTGTGCAGGATTGATGGTGTCAAGTAAGTGTTGTCTGACTCCAGTCCCACACTGGCAGCGGCTGAGAAGTGCTGGTCCACATTAGACTGGGAGTTGTGTGTATTTGTGTGGTTGGTGAGTTCAGGCACTACTTGAGCCAGGCCTCATTTACCATCATAACAGACCACAAGCCTCTGCTGCTTCTGAGTCCAATCCTGATAGATAACAACCTAACAGGAGGCACAAATCGGCATTGGAACTGGACCCATTGAGGAGAGATTTACAAATATAAATGGGAATATGATCAAAATATTTCAGATGTTGTCTTAGCTGCTGGGGGTTAATCTGACACTCATCACCTCATACAACCCCATGGTTAGATGGAATGGTTGAATGTTTCAACAGAACTCTGATTGCCCAGTTGGCTAAGCTTTACTATGGGGTGAGTGGGACAGCTATTATAACAGACTCAGACCTTATATCTTACCTCTTACCTCTGACCTCTTCTTATGATACTCTAATAGTTAAAGCGTGTACAACAAATAACTGAGAGGTTGCTGGTTTGAATCCCTGGACCAACCAGGTAAAAACAAAATCTGCGTATAGGTTAGTAGGGTACTAAACCAGTGGTTCCCAAACTAGGGGTTACGACCCCATGTGGGGTCACCAGATATGAAAATGGGGTCGGGGGAGATTGTTTTACAACTGATTCTCATAGCCTCAAATAAAAAAAATAACTATTATATACCTTTTCTTCACATGGTTGGGGTCACACATTTTTTTATATTGAAATGGGATGGTCGGCCAAACAAGTTTGGGAACCCCTGCATTTAACCAATCTGCTGTGTTTAGTGGTTTTGGATAGGAGTTCCATAAAGAGAGTTTGAGCAGCAGGTCTCTAAACTTTAGTAGATGTAACCAGTTGGGAACTACAATAGAGACTAAAAACACTCAGAGGATGGATATAAACTCTGTAGCGTTAGACATTTAAGGCCGGGTGTCTCTGTAAAGCACTTTGTGACAACAGCTGTTGTAAAAAGGGCTTTATAAATAAATTTCATTGATTGACATTTCTGCAGCAGTCTATCGTTGTTACAGTGACCAACGTGGTTAGCTAGCACCTAGTGGCTAATTTTCACGGGAGAAAAATGACAGACTGTCATCTTCTCTCTGGTCTGAGAACTCACTCAGACCGTTTAATCTGAGCATGCTCACAATAGCATTCAAGTGCACGCAGGCACACACATACTAATATGATGTCACTGTGTAGGTTATTTAACATGGCTTTGCTCCTCATATCAAATACGCTTAACACTCCCACTTAAAGACATGCTTACAGCTCTCAAAAGTGGTAAACAAAAAACCAAAATACATTACGCCAAAATAACACATCTGGCAGTGTTCTAAAAACTTCAGAAACATTTACATTTGCCAGATCACATTACTCTCCAAAGAAATACCCCTTGAAACTCTCAAACTTAGCCCTTGTCACTGGCTTAGTAAGGATATCAGCTACCATGTTTGCAGTAGGGCAGTATTCTATAGATATTCTCCCTTCTGTGTGTGCAGACCATACAAAGTGATACTTTATATCTATGTGTTTTCATCTCTGTCTGCATACTGGGTTCTTAGATAAAGCTATCGCCCCCTGGTTGTCCTCATATATCTTGACCGGTACATGCTGGTTACACTGTCTATTCCTTTAAGTAGTTGTACAAGATACTTTCTTGAGTAGTGGCTGCTAGTGCCATATACTCAGCTTCACAGGTGGATGGTGCCACTGTTGGCTGTTTCCTACTCTTCCACGATATAACTGGACTATTCTCATTTAAGTTGAAACAGTATCCAGTTGAGCTCCTCCTATCATTTTTATCGGCTGCCCAATCAGCATCACTATATCCCTCAAGCTGTAGGCTTTCCTCACTTTTCTGAGAGTGTAGTTCTTGATCCATGGTACCCTTTAAGTACCTCAGTAGGTGTTTTACTGCAGCCCAATGCTGTTTTTTTGGTTCTGCTGTGTTGTGATAGTTTATTAACAACCCAGCTCAGGTCAAGTCTAGTACTTGTCATAATGTATATCAAGCTACCTACTATCTCTTTATATCCTGTTGAGTCAATAACTTCACCCTCACTGTCAATGTTTAACTTTTGCTCACATGGGCAGGATCTCGGTTTACATTCAGACATTCTCTTCTGAGTCATTTTGATCTCTCCCTCACTCTGTCTGAAGTCCACACCCAGGAAGTGTTAAAGTGGACCCATATCTTTCATTTTAAACCTTCTCTTCAACATTTCTTTTACATCACTGAGTAAGGTGTTGTTACTCACCGCCATGATTAAGTCATCTACCCACAATAACAGAATCACTTTCTCGTTCTCAGATTCTCTGCTGTAGACACAATTATCAGCATCATTTTGTACAAAATCCTTTTCTGTAAGGTGATCATGCAGTAACATGTTCCAGTTACGCCGGACAGTTTTAAACCGTACAATGACTTATTAAGTCTTCCCCTGTTTTTGACTTGATCTCAAAACCTTCCGGTTGTTCCATATATGGCTCACAGTCCATCGGAGCATGGAGGTAAGGAGTCTTCACATCCAGTTGGTGTAAGATCCTCCTTTACAGCCACCTGCATCAATGCTCTGACAGAGGTCATGTTGGCTGTCGGTGAAAAGGTCTCTTTAGAGTCAATCCCTTCTACTTCACCATATCCTTTTGCGACATATCTGGCTTTACAAGTCTCAGATCCATCTGGGCTCTCTTTCACTGCATAAACCCAGCGGCCTCCCACTGCTTGTTTGCCTCTTGGAAGTGGAGTCAGAGTGAAAGTCTCATTCTCTGTCAAAGAGTTCATCTCCTCTTTCATTGGGTCCGTCCACATCTTTGACTTCTTAGAGTCCATAGCCTCTCTGAATGTTTTAGGTACACCATAAGCCACTCTGTAGAAATAATCTACATGTTCACTTTTGTCATTATTACACTCAGCTTTACACTGGTACTCCTTTAAGTATTCTGGAGTCTTTTTCTGTCTTGTAGGATACTGAACTCTTTACTCTCCTTAGGCTGTCTCTGACCCTGGTTGACTGTCTCTGACCCTGGTTGACTGTCTCTGACCCTGGTTGACTATCTCTGACCCTGGTTGACTGTCTCTGACCCTGGTTGACTATCTCTGACCCTGGTTGACTGTCTCTGACCCTGGTTGACTGTCTCTGACCCTGGTTGACTGTCTCTGACCCTGGTTGACTGTCTCTGACCCTGGTTGACTGTCTTCGGTGGTGTATTTTCAGAACTCTCAATGTCATCCCCCATGTCACAATCTGTCAGAGTCTGACTATCTGTACTACCTTTGGTGATGATTTTCTCCAGCCTATATTTTAGGACTTTTTCTGTCTAAGGATAATACATGTTATATGCTAGACTATATGACAGGACATGAGGACATACAGGGACCATTCAATGATCCATTTAAAGATCCTTTTCAATCAAACTCTTTATAATAATGAAAGTTACAGCAAATCCCTCCTTAAGTTTAATTGAAATAAAAAATACAAGTCCCTCTACAACGTGTCCCAAATGTTACATAATTACAGTGGACAGTAATTTTAGACAAGTACAGGTAGAATGTACTACAAAGCATAACAGACTGTCTACAAATGACTGTTACTGAAAGATTCCCAAATCTATGATCACACATAAAATACAGAACCGATGTTTGCTGAACATGAACCAAAGGTAAATATTAATTAAATGTGTGAATCAACTCCTATCTGACCCATCAATCACACTAGATGACAACAGATAAGAGGTTACTCTGTTTACCTGAAATCACCTCACACAGAAACATTCTACACAGCCAATAATTACATTATTTTCAAAACATTTCATAATAAAAATACATTTTGTTTTGTACAACATTTAATAATGCTTTAAATACACTTGGTAAATATTTATAAATATATTTCTGTTGACAGATAAACAACCAACTCAAAATACCCATAGTTTAAGAAGAAACACCTCTGTTAAATAATTCAGCAGGGTTTAGACATTGACTGAACTAAACTCCATGATGATTGGTTCATTTCAGCTGTCAATCAACTCCCTTCACCATTGTTGTGCATGGCTTGTTATGTGTTCATATTCATTAAGGAACCAAGACTTTTGGCTCACTTTGTTTCACTTGGTTTGATTGAAAACTGTGTACATGCAAATTTGTAAATATATCATGTTCTAAATAATATCTGTAATCTTAAATCAATCATTCATACATTGATACAAGCAGACTGATCGAAGGATCACTGAATAGGTGTCAGTATCTTCACAGATCCATTAACACTGAACCCAGGATAGAGTGGCTGAGTGAATGTGGTCTGGACTCTGTGGAGGAGGGTCATTGTGTCAGAGACACTGTAGAAGGACAGAGTTCCTGCCCTGTGGTCCAGATACACTCCTACTCTGGAGGAGCAGGGGACACGGATATCAGTCTTGAGATTATTGTGGATGAAACCGCAGCTGGATGTAGTGCAGTATAACCTCCAGGACTGATCATTATAACCAAAACAACACTCATGACCACCTCCTTTCCTGCTGATCTCTTTATATGAGACGGCTACACCAACCCCTCTTCCACTCCACTCTACCTCCCAGTAACAGACTCCAGACAGACCCTCTCTACACAACACCTGGCTATAGGAGGTAAATCTGTCAGGATGGTCAGGATAGGACTGGACCTTATTACTACATTTCACCTTTCTGTTCCCCTCAGACAGACACAGGTACTGATATGTTGTATTGGGATCCAATGTCAGCTGGCAGGAATCTGAGAAGATGAAAAACAAAGTCAGTGACAATGTCTCTCCCTTACTTTGTGTGTGTGTGTGTCTCTGTCTCTGTCTCTCCCTCTGTGTGTGTGTGTGTGTTTCTGTCTGTCTCTCCCTCTGTGTGTGTGTGTCTGTCTCGGTCTCTGTGTGTGTGTGTGTGTCTGTCTCCTATCTCTCTCTGTGCATGCTGGGAGTGGTGTGTGTGAGTGTGGAGTTTTGGCCCTTTTCAATTTATTCTTCCTTTTCTCTTGGTGGATTTCTGATTTCTATGCATGACGGGGCTGTTCAGAAAATCTACACAAAAATGGATATCATACATCCCAGGGTGTCTTTTAGTCATTTCTGTTTTCCCTCTTTTCTTTATGGAGGTGTTAAAGGTTGGTTCTCTTAATATTAATGGAGGGAGGAATTGGAATAAGAGGGCTTGGGTATTGGAAGTGATTACATAGAAACAACGTAATGCCGTTTTCCTACAGGAGACACATAGTGATGAAGCTAATGAGGTTGACTGGGGCATGTGGTGGGGGGGCAGCATGTGTTTAGTCATGGTACACATTTTCATCCTGGAGTGGCTATTTTGTTTTCCTCTGGTTTGGGGGTGACTGTAATATATATAACTGAAATTGTCAAGGGCCGGGTCTTATTGGTCAAGGTGGAAGTTATGGGAGTTCTGTTTCATTTTTTGAATGTTTATGCTCCAAATGAAGGAACACAGTGCATTGCTGTATTTGATAAAATAAAGGTTTCTTTATGACAATGTGATCAACAGGGAAGTTTGGTTTTGGGGGACTGGAACTGTACAGTGGATTTTACTGTTGATCACAATGGTTTGGAACCTCATCTGAATTCTGTGTCCTGTCTGTCTGGTGTGTTGACTGAGTTTGATCTTTCTGATGTATGGAGAGTGAGAAATGCCAATGTTAGTCAGTACACATGGTTAAAAATGACTGATGGTCAAATGAGTGCAGCAAGGTTAGACAGGTTATATGTTTCAGAACGCTACTCTGGTAGAGTGGTGTGGTGTGACATTTTTCCTGTGGGGTTTTCAGATCATATTATTATTAATGTTGATTTTAAATTGTTCTGTCCACGACGGTCAATGTCACTTTGGTATTTTAATATTACGTTGTTACAGGATATCATGTTATATGAAAGGTTTTGTTGTTTTGGGGACGATGCAGGGCTTTGAAAATGAATTTTGAGTCCTTGAGACAACAGTGGGAGGTTGGGAAGACCCAAATGTGTGTTTAGTCAACAGTCTACTGCTCTGTCTAATGTTGAGGTTAGAGAGACTATTAGAGCCCTTGATTGGTTTCGCTATGTCGTCCTTTTCGTTGGGACCGTGGGTGGTGTTTGCTCCACTTTGGAAGTGTTGAGGGAGTCTACGCCAGTCAAGAAAAGGTCTGAAAGGGGAGAGTAATATACACCAGATCCGTAATTTCCAGTGTTTCCAGTGACTGAGACCAAAGAAGACTACAGACCCGGGGTTGAGGAAGAGACTATGCTAACTGCTACGTTTAAATTCATGAAGCTACCACTAGACATTCGACTGGACATTGGATTTGGGAAGATACCAGTGGGAATCAAGACATCGGCTGTTCAGATGTTGTGTTCCCGCAAGAATAGAGACGGTTCACAGCGGGCGATCCAACGGGAACACGCAGGAACGCTGAACTGCCTGAGGGAGGGGTGCGGAAGGTCAGAGGAGACGGACCAGAGAGCATCTACCGGTGAGATCAATCCATTACATGACCCCGCATATATTGATGTTGTTACACTTAATGTACAAGCATTTAGAGAACACGAACTGAGTTAAACCCAATTCTTACAATTCATGGTAAACAGATTGAATTTTTGGTTGATTCTGGTGCGGAATATTCTGTCTTTTGGAATAGGCCACGCTTCCGAAATTGAGTGGTAGAACCATAATTGCGGTAGGGGCTAGTGGAGGACTGACCACTGAGTGGTTTACTACCCCTCTGTCGGTTGTAGACGATGAGAGCCAGCGTTACCCAAGACATTCATTTATGTTTTCCAATTGTTGTCCAGTTAATTTGTTAGCTAGGGATTTGATGACACAATTAGGGATCACGCTAGAATGTTCAGACAAATGTATACGATTTAAATGTGCTGTTTTACAACCAGTGGGCAGCCTGTTTATTATTGTTATTCATGGGATTTAGAAAGAACAGGGCCTAGAGCTGTTTCACTTGAGTTGTTAAATAAGGCAATGAATAGAGTAGAAACGGGTTTGGCCCAGTTTATGGATATGGGCAACATGCGTTGCTCGGTGAAAGTTTCAGAAAGACAGGGTGTTGGTTTTGAGAAAGTGTGGTTTGCTGTTGGTAAAAGGGATGTTTTGACGGGTGAATATGTATACTAGTCTTCGGGGGATTTTGTGCTTAGTCCGTGCGAAATGTGAGAGAGGTGTCTCTCACATTTCGTGGAGGGGTTGGACCCCCATGACAAGTGGAGGGGTTGGACCCCCATGTCCCCCTTGCTAAACCTGTGTTTAGAACATGGGAAAGCTTGGGTCCCTGTGTGAGGTGGTGCTGTGAAGTAGTGGACTGGGTCCCTTGTCATATGGTGCAAGTGGAATTTTCCAAGGCAGCCCAAGCCTATAGGGAAGGATTTGGGTGCACTGTTTTGGGTAAACGGGAAGTACATCTTGTGCCACATGACGGCAGGGTCCGTCAGGTCTGTGCAGTCCAGGTGGCTGCTACAGATCCTAGGTTAGCGGAAGTTTCACTCTCCTTGTGGTCACAGCATAACTATGATGTTGGGCTAATTAACAATGCACAGCCTCTTGTAGTTACACCTGGAGGACCCCATAGACCATGCCAGACTCAATACCTACTGCAAGCAGAGGCTATTATTAGGATAGCTCCCGTGTTTCAAGAATTGTTAGAGAAAGGCATGTTTGTTCCATGTCCAAACAGCCCCTGTCGCACTCCTATTTTCCCAGTAAAGATCTAAAATCAGTTGGACTCGAGTTTGCTCTTGTATATAATGGTTTTTGGATAATTGAATTGTCAATACCTGGTTATGGTCGACCTAGTACATGCATTTCCATTTTGGTATTCCCTGTGCACAAGGGTTCCGATTGGCTGCATTGTGTGTTCCTTGGTGGGATATTTTATCTCGTTTACCGAGGTTGTTGTTAACTTGGAAGTTTTGAAATCGCAAGGTTTTGCTTTGTTGGGTGTACACTTGGGTGAACACATTCATTGCATCATTGTTGTGGTTCTTTAGCGGGCCCACTTTTTCGGCTTTTGCCTTAGTGCTGAATCCGCAAAATTGAAATTTGCCTTGTAGTGTTGTGCTGGTTGCTGGGACACGTGGGGGTGTTTGCCTGCTAATTTAGGAATGTATACGAGAATAATGTCCTCAATTTAATTAGAGGGAAATATATTGGAAAGTGGTACAATGCTGCTTCTCTAATTTGGCAAAATATGATCTTGTGGTTTTGCTATGAGGAGTTAAAATAGTGTGTTTCTCTCTCCTTGTATGGAGATGTCCTATTGTCCCATAAATTAAGATGTCCTATTTTAAATGTTGAATTGGGATTGGTTAATTAATAATGTTTAAATTTGTTTGTATTTACAATGATACCTGGGATAATACTTGTGTTTTCAGACCTACGCCTGACGCTCGTTACCGGCGTTTAAATTCTAGCCTGGTAAACTGACAAATGAGGTAGATTGATGTGACTGTATTTGGAGATCTAGGCTGGAGTATCCTGGGGATCACTCCCTGATTGTTCTTTGATTTTAGTGACTTGTTTTCTGTTAACTTGGCCTTTCTTGAGAGTTTTTTCCCCCCTTCTGTTGCTGTGTTGATAAGATAAGCAATTTTTTTTGGCCAACAGCAACGATATTAGATGGGTAGAGCAATAACTCTGAACTTTCAGTTAACGTGGGATATCGACTAAGTTGTAAGCATGACGTCTTTTACTACAGACAGTCTGAAGACCATGTGACATTTTTGTGTGGACACTTTCCTTGGCTCCAGGAACGGGGGCAGACCCCCTCGATTGGCCTTTGCACTAAGGGTTCCATTCGGGTGTTCTGCCTGTTCTTACCTGTGGTCATTTCCCCAACATGAGTATGTTTAGTTTTGTGTTAATCACATGTTAAGTGCATGCTAACTATGGCTTTTCTGTCAAAATGTATGGTTTTTCAACATATTTGTAGTAAGGGTGGAGACCTATAGTCATCCAACATTGTTAATTGCTAGAACAATCTTAATGTCGTTGCATGACATATGCATGACTGTAGCGATTTTGGCTGACCGCCAATATTCTGAATAACATAAGTTGAGAAAATTCCCTAGACTATAGGGGGTAAATTGAGTCATGATGTTTGTGTGGCCTGAACTTAGTTTGGCCATTGCCTGTGGAAATGCTAATTTTGATATGCTAATTTGGGAGTTTCGCTGGGTGAGACAACTTGGTTTCTGGGGTTTCATTCCTTCACACGAGCGACCGTGTGGCTCAGTTGTTTCTATTAGATTTTCTTTGTGGAAGTTTTTATTATTTTCACATTTGTTTTTGTTAGATTTTCAGTTTGTGACTTTTTACTGAATGAATGTTATTGATTCCTCCCAACTATCGATTTTTCTTTTCATGTTCGTCCTATAATGGTTTTGCTTTCACGCTTGGAGTCATTCTCTGTTGACTCTGTCGTGAAAGCAGAGGGGGGACTGTATGAAATTATCTATGATGAAAAAAAGTTGAACTTAGAGTTCAAAGCAAATTAAATAAGTTTTTAAAAAGTTACATGAAGAATTTAGTTTTTCTGAAAATGTATACAAAATCTAACATGATTATGGTTGAGTAGTGTAAGAGCCAAATAGGGAAAATAATTTAGTTTAAAAACAGTTAAAATGGTAAAAAACGATTTAATGAAAACTCATAAATGTATTGGTTTAAAATGCATGATGTTTAGTAATGTTTAGGTCTGATAATATTTCAGTATTTTGAGCTTCCAGTCAGATAGCACTACGTCACAGTGTAATTGATTGGATGTAGTTAGTTTTAGTTTGAAAAGACGTTGGAAGCAACACAGTTTAATGACCGTGCATACCATGTATCATTTAGTGTTTTATAAGTAAACATTTGAAAAGAAGAACGTTTGGTTTGCTCGTGTTTCAAATACTGGTTGTAGTTAGACTGACTTCAAAAGGTGGAATAGAAGAATTAGAAGCTACTAGGTGCTACTACAAGTAGAATACATCTTACCAGGTGCAGGGAGGACATTTGGTTATTCCTTACATGTTTACTAAGTTTTGCCATGTTTTACTTAATACTGAGAAAGTAATTCTGCATCAAGTTTTATTCTAGAAAACCAAGTTAAGAAGTTTTACATAGTCTAAATTGTAAAGAGAGCTACAGACCCCCTGGAATGCTCAACTCACTGACACAGACACCATGTGTGGAGTGGGGGGCTGTTTGAAATGGATTCTTTGTCTTGTTTGAACTCTTTAGAAGGGAAACAGATTGGTGAATTTGATTGTATTTCTGATACAACACAATCAGATGTAAATTATATAGCGACTGAGATCTGGTTAGGCGAACTGAGAATTGTTCATGAACTACTCTTTGAGACTGATACTTCAATGTAAGCAAACTATCTTAACTGAGGAGTAATTGGAACAGTAATGGGAAATTGTGTCCATCTGTTCTTTGTGTTGGTTTGTTATTTGTTGGTTGTTAAACCAACTATAGAAAAGAGTGGAATTGTAATTTTGCTACACTAGCAGAACAGAAGCACCAGACATGTTAATGTTTTAACTATACTGTTACTGTTTACAACTGTTCTAATCTATTTAGACAAAGGAAGCAGAAAGACATTGGAAATATAGGTTTTGAGTGTTTGGTAGGACTGGGTTCTAATGCATCAGCAAAATGCAACAAGCTAATGTCCATCCATCCATCTTCTTCCGCTTCATCCGGGGCCGGGTCGCGGGGGCAGCAGTCTAAGCAGGGATGCCCAGACTTCCCTCTCCCTAGACACTTCCTCCAGCTCTTCCGGGGGGACACCGAGGCGTTCCCAGGCCAGCCGGGAGACATAGTCCCTCCAGCGTGTCCTAGGTCTTCCCCGGGGTCTCCTCCTGGTGGGACAGGACCGGAACACCTTCCCAGGAAGGCGTTCAGGAAGCATCCGGAACAGATAATGGAATGGACATATTTCTGATTGTGAACTGTGCAGTTGCATCTAATCTTCTCAAGGAGAATTCACTGACAGGTACAGGACACTTGAAAGTGATTCAGCAATAGAGGACTGGTTGGAGCCCAGAAAGACTGAGTTTGGCTTAAAGGACAACTGTGAGGTGGGCTGAGATGAGATGGATCTCACAGACACACACACACACACACAGACAGACTGTCCTAAAGCTATGAGCGGACTCTACCCTGGGGTGCCGCACGTCTACAGTAATCCCTGGTTCCTGAGCTGGACTAATTCTAGTCCTGATGATTCTACCATGAGATGGAGAAGGCAACCTCCAACCGAGAGGATGGAGTCGAAGGAAAGCTTCGGTTCTAGACAACGTTTACTGGGGCGTGGAAGACCAACTGCACGAAATCATGCTACGCTGATTGGGTCCATACCAGGTACATCTCATCTGCTGTCCAGGTAGCTGAGAGAGGAACCTGGGGTCGACGACACACGCTACAGGAGGCGTTTAAAGGTTAGGCAAA
The DNA here is from genome assembly GCF_011004845.1 of Esox lucius. Classification (NCBI taxonomy): domain Eukaryota; kingdom Metazoa; phylum Chordata; class Actinopteri; order Esociformes; family Esocidae; genus Esox; species Esox lucius. The sequence goes on along the minus strand of NC_047573.1, from coordinate 28,536,033 downwards.
AAAGTGAATTTTCTGGTGCTAGTAACCATCACTTCCAATCCAGCCTGCAGCTATAGAGCCCTGAGCTAAAACTGGTCATTCTAGCATTCACAAAGGAGAACACACAGATTATTGTGACCTGGCTGATAAAGCAGCTAGAATGAAGACAACTAGAGCTGTGTCATGATAACCTGCATTTGGGCTATGAAGGACAACACCTTGGAATATACATCTGACTTTCACGTTCTGTTAAACCGACCTGCCAAGAAATGGTTCATAACTGACTGTCTGACGTTTGGAGGAGCAGAACATTTGTGATGACTTTGGAAGTACATCTAATTGGAACCACGAGAGGACTTTTCAGTGAATTGAGTAATTGGCATGAGAGGACTTTGTACCAGTAACAAATTGAAGGATGTATTTAGTGACAGGTGTTCACACACCCACATGTCGATGCTACATGCCCCATACTGTCAATATATGTGTCACTTGAATTAATATCCTTTTAACAGTGAATTTAACATAAATGGTTTTGCTGTACTATGTTATAATTCTGTATAATGAAAATGCTTAATCTTGGAGTTAATACGAGGGTAATGGTCTAGAAGCATTTAAATGAGGATCCAGACATTTCAGATGTGTTCCATTCTCTAATCATTAAGGATAATGATATCAACAGGGTCATGTTGTTAAAGAGTACTGTTTTGTTGCAGTCTACATCCTAATAAGTAAACTGTTTAAGGATTGATACCAATGTCATGGTGCGGTGAGCAGCAGCGCCACCGTGCCATAGTTTCTCAGTTTCCATATCTCACGAACACATCCCGGACTGTCACATGTTTCCAATCTTCCACACCAGGTCCCAATCTAGCTAATTTGTATGTGTATGTATGTTTCCCCTCTGCTCCCCACATTGTGGATCATTGTTGCTGTCTGTTAGTATACCGGTGAGTGTTGTTAATGTACTGTTGAATGTTGATTGTTAAGACGCGTTGTCGCGCACTTTATTTTCATTCAGTCAGTAGTTAGTTTCGTTTTCCGTTCGTGTTTGGTTTGTTTGTTGTTTTAATAAAAACCCACGAACGAGAGTACTGCCTGCGCCTGGTTCCTAACCAACACTACACCACGATGAGATGTTACAACCAAGGGTTGATTTGGTATCAAGAGGATGGATTGTTATGGAAATTTTTAACTAAGGTACATTTGAGAAATGTCTATCTTTCCATTGGCTGGTATGTAAATCTTTACTTTGATTGTGACACACGTCTGTTTAATATCAGATGATTATTCGGTACTTTTGACCATGTTCTCCTGCTTGACAAAGAAGGGTGTCAGTCCTTTTGTTCCTCAGGAATGTGGTCCTTGGGGGGAAGAAGGAGCAATTGGCTTGTTTAGGTAAACACAACAGTAAACATTATGGCAGGAAGGATAAGGTGGGGGGACAGCCCTCCCTTTAGGTAAAACCTATGAGACACGAGACAGATGGGCAAAAACTTACCACACCCCTTTTAACTGTAATAAATACGGACTGTTTATGTATTAAGTTAGAGACTCCTCTGATGATTATTTTTGTAAGCGTTTGACGCGTCTCTCTGCAAATAATAATAAATGGTTGAACTGTGCCAAGAAAATTTGGTCTCTGTTCTTAATCCTTTAAGAGTGTCGATCGATGGAATTGCCATCAGAGATCTGGTATTTGTTAATTGTCATCATTGAATGGTGACAGTAGATCACTGGGTCCTCCATCAGTCTGTCAATATGTCCATCTGTTTAAACCATCAGTGTATCTGTTCTTTGTCCAGATGGTGTGTGTCCCTTCTGAGTTGAATAGGTAACCTACAGTGTCCTTAGTTCCTTGGGATAAGATGGGGGGACAACTCGCCCTTTGGGTAAAACCTATGTATTTTTGACAGTTGGGCCGTATCTTACCACACCCTTTAAACTGTAATAAGTACACTGACTGTTGTGTGTTTCCTCAGAGATTCCTCATAGGTTTATTTTAGAAGCTTTTGACGCATGTCTTTATTTGCAAATAAACTGCTAATTATGCCAATAGAATTTTGTCTCTGTCCTAAAAGAGTTCCTTTTGATGGAATTACCATCACAGCTATCCGGTTGGGTCTGGATAGACATCTCTTCCTCTTGTAGTTGGAGGAGGTTGATTTGTCTGGCCTGACTCCTTTTTATCAGTCTGTTATGCAGGCCTGGAGACGGTTCTGCATGTCCCAGAAGATCAACACACTGCCCAGGATGTTGCTGTTTGAAGAGCCTCTTTTTCACAATTCTATGGTTCAGTCCCGTGCTCTGGATTCAGCCAACCTTCACTCATGCCTTCGGGGAGTGGGGTGTATGAAGCTGGGGCATCTGATGCAGAGCAGATCATTGGAGGAGTTGGGAGAGAGAGCAGGGATCCGGTCGTATCGTTTGGGGAGGAAGGTCGTGTCTGAGTTCTGATTCCTTGCCAGCATCTCATCAACGGTCTGTGACTGACGTCTCCTTCTCTGATTGGTGGATGGACAGCCTGGATTAAGAAGGAGGCCATGTACACTGTGTGAAGGTGTCCCATGTTTCCTCCCTAGAAGAGGTGAAATCCACGATGTGGGTGGGTGTGTTTGGTCCAGGTTTGTGTTATTTGAGTGTATTTTAGTATCTTTTGTAAAGGAGAGTCTGTCTCTGTTTCTCTCTCTTTGTGTGTGTGTGTGTGTGCAGTTGTGTGTGTGGTTGTATTTCCTCACATGTTAAGAAATCCTCTCTGGTCTTGGGCTCAGCAGGTGGTCCAATCTGACCTGTAGTCACTATGGAGACAGACAGACTTATATATCACAGGTCCACATTAATCATGTCTACTAGTAATCTACATACAGGTAACTAGAGGGGAGATGGACTATAGATGGACCATATTTGTATATAATTGTACATGAGTTCCAGTGGTTCAGGCCAGTCTGTCATGGCTTTGATTCTGCTCACTGACTAGAACCAAGATGTTATGGGGACAGTGACTGTTGACAGATCTCAGATCTCTACTTGATAACTACATTGATTCACTGAAGATATTGAGGTCATTCATACTCTTCTGCTCATTTCCTTATGCTTCCCCCTTTCTTCTTCTCCTATTTTTGTCATTTCTTCTCCTCCTCCACTTCTTGAATAAGTGTTTTGATGACAATATTTTGTATATGGACCATTTGAGTTTTGTCTGATTGTTACCCGCCAAGACAAACAGATATTACAATAGTCTATTAATATTGTGTATTTGCATTCATAATGTCCTCCCCAAAATAATATTGGTTGCATTATAACAATAAATGTAGTTCTAAGACTAGTAAAAATCACAACGTTTAATATTAATAATTAATATTAATAATACTTTTGACCAACCTTCCCAAGATATCCTGTCCAGTTCCTTTTTGCATACATCCTGTATTTGATCTTTCAGTTCAGAGACTGATTTCTTGACATCCTCAAAGGAGATGTGTGGATAGACAGTGATACTGGGTAAGACCTCAGATCCAGGAGAGACACAGAGAGACTGGAAACTCTACAGAGAGGGAAAGAAGCAAGAGGTTTTGACATAGACAGACAGTGAATTAAGTTCCAGTCCATTTCACTGGTAAAGAAGTAAAGAGGGATCCATTACAGAGTATTGTAAGGTAAGTTAGTGATGTCACCTGGAGGAAATGGATGTGATCCTCTGTGTGTGAGAGCTGCTTCAACTCAACATCTCTCCTCCTCAACTCAGCAACCTCCTGCTCCAGTTGTTCCAAGAGTCCTTGAGCCCGACTCACTTCAGTCTTCTCCTGAGCTCTGATCTGCTCCTTCAACTCAGAGCGTCTTTTCTCAATGTAGCAGATCAGCTCAGTAAAGATCCTCTCACTGTCCTCCACTGCTGCCTGTGCAGAGTGCTGTTAGGACACAGAGAGAGAAGGGGGTCCATTTTAAGTTAATTCACTCTCCTATCAACAGGATTATAGACAGCATGTAAATGTAAATACACAGTGCCAGTCAAAAGTTGAGATACACTAATCCATTCAGTGGGTGTGTCCAAACTTCTGATTGGTCCTGTACATGTATTTATATCAGCCACAACACTCACCTTCAGAATGTCCACAGTCTGTCTCAACTCCTGAATCTTCTTCTCTCTCTCCCCAATTCTCTTCTGGGATTCCAAATATTTCTCTCCAAACTGTCTCTGCAGAGAAATACATCATAAACAAATGTAATCAGCAAAGTGTAGCAATTTTAAATTATATCACATTTATTAATCGGGATATGTTCTTCTTTCTTGTAATCTTGGTTATAGTCACTATATACAGTCGGTACATACAGGTTCTGGTCATGAAATTAGAATGTCATCAAAAAGTTTATTAATTTCAGTAATTCCATTTAAAAAGTGAAACTTGTATAATGTATACATTCATTCCACACAGACTGATATATTTCGAGTGTTTATTTCTTTTAACTGTGATGATTATAACTGACAACTAATGAAAATCCCAACTTCAGTATCTCCCAAAATTAGAATATTACTTTTTAGAAATGTTGGCCAAATGAAAAGTATGAACAGGAAAAGTATGAGCATGTACAGCACTCAATACTTAGTTGGGGCTCCTTTTGCCTGAATTACTGCAGCAATGCGGCGTGGCATGGAGTCGATCTGTCTGTGGCACTGCTCAGGTGTTATGAGAGCCCAGGTTGCTCTGATAGTGGCCTTCAGCTCTTCTGCATTATTGGGTCTGGCGTAGCGCATCTTCCTCTTCACAATAACCCATAGATTTTCTATAGGGTTAAGATCTGGCAAGTTTGCTGGCCAATTAAGAACAGGGATACCATTGGCCTTAAACCAGGTACTGGTAGCTTTGGCACTGTGTGCAGGTGCCAAGTACTGTTGGAAAATGAAATCTGCATCTCCATGAAGTTGGTCCACAGCAGGAAGCATGAAGTACTCTAAAACTTCCTGGTAGATGGTTGTGTTGACCTTGGACCTAAGAAAACACAGTGGACCAACATCAGCAGATGACATGGCACCCCAAACCATCACTGACTCTGGAAACTTTACACTGGACATCAAGCAACGTGGATTCTGTGCCTCTCCTCTCTTCCTCCAGACTCTGGGACCTTGATTTCCAAAGGTAATGCAAAATTTACTTTCATCAGAGAACATAACTTTGGACCACTCAGCAGCAGCCCAGGCGAGACTCTTCTGACGCTGTGTCTTGTTCAAGAGTGGCTTGACACAAGGAATGCGACAGCTGAAACCCATGTCTTGCGTACGTCTGTGCGTGGTGATTCTTGAAGCACTGACTCCAGCTGCAGTCCACTTATAGTGAACCTCTCCCAAATTTTTGAATGGGTTTTGTTTCACAATCCTCTCCAGGGTGCGGTTATCCCTATTGCTTGTACACTTTTTTCTACCACATCTTTTCCTTCCCTTCGCCTCTCTATTAATGTGCTTGGACACAGAGCTCTGTGAACAGCCAGCCTCTTTAGCAATGACCTTTTGTGTCTTGCCCTCCTTGTGCAAGGTGTCAATGGTCGTCTTTTGGACAGCTGTCAAGTCAGCAGTCTTCCCCATGATTGTGTTTCCTACAGAACTAGACTGAGAGACTATTTAAAGGCCTTTGCAGGTGTTTTGAGTTAATTAGCTGATTAGAGTGTGTCAACAGGTGTCTTCAATATTGAACCTATTCACAATATAAACATTTTCTGAGATATTGAATTTGGGGTTTTCATTAGTTGTCAGTTATAATCATAAAAATTAAAAGAAATAAACACTCAAAATATATCAGTCTGTGTGGAATGAATGCAAATATTATACAAGATTCACTTTTTGAATGGAATTACTGAAATAAATCAACTTTTTGATGATATTTGAATGTTATGACCAGCACCTGTATAGTCGGTACATATAGTCGGTACATATAGTCGGTACATATAGTCGGTATATATAGTCGGTATATATAGAACCAGGGATATTAGTTAAATTCCCTGACCACTAGGGAAACTTGCCTGTCCTATTTGGCGTGGCATCTTATATTAAAACTGCCTTTAACCATGTACATCTGTAATACACCACACCCTCTTGTTCCTTAAATAGTCTTACTAAATTGTTCTGATTCTAGTCAAAGTGTGAGGTTTACATCAGTGGTATAAAATTGGTCAGGTATAATACCAATACTTAGGTAAGGTTTACAGATTGCTCACGGTGTAACTGTTACAAACACACCCACAAACTAAATATAATTTATATCAAACACACCCACATCCACACAGACCTTATACATTTGATCCTATACTGTAGATTTCCCATCTTACTTGTTTCTCAGTCCTTTCTGCTGCAGCTGGGACTGTATCATGTCCTTTATGTTCATCCATTGTACAAAGATAACAGATACACTGCTGATCAGTACGACAGTAAACCTCCAGTAGTTTGTCATGATGAGAACAGATCTTCTCCAGTAGTTGTTTGGTGGCTTGGACCAACTTGTGCTTTTTAAAGGCAGGAGATTCATAGTGAGGCTGGAGGTGAGTCTCACAGAAAGAGGCCAGACACACCAGACAGGACTTGACAGCTTTGAGTTTTCTCCCAGTGCAGAAATCACACTCCACATCTCCAGGTCCAGCATAACAATGATCAGGAGGAGCAGCTTGGAGTCTTGTCTTCTTCAGATTTTCCACCAATTCAGAAAACATGGTGTTTCTGTTTAGAACAGGTCTTGGTATGAAGGTCTGTCTGCACTGGGGGCAGCTGTAGATACCCTTGTCATCTTCCTGATCCAAACAGTCCTTAATACAACTCATACAGTAGCTGTGTCCACATGGAATAGTTACTGGATCTTTCAGTAGATCTAAACAGATTGAACAAGTGATTGAGTTTATATCCTGTGCCATTTTTCAAACACATATAAACAGAGAAAAAAGAACAAGAGATTACTTTCGTTTTCCTTGAACTGCTTTTTCTCAGAGGAGTGGTTTGTTTTCTGTGACTTCCTGGTTCTGTGGTGAACTCAGATGTCAGATATCAGGTCTGGCCAGTAGAGGGCATTATTGATCTATCATTGCCAGTAAATATTCTCAATTCTGTTACATTCAAGGTCTAGTTCATAACGTGAATGCAGAAAGAGATTGCATGTCAAACAAATAGAGATCTCACATATTTGCTACAACTTTCTCTGTATCTCAAACTTGTTAAAGGAACTGCAATTGTTCAAAGTGACCTGAGTAAGGAAAGACATAACTAGACTCTGTACAGCACCAGAAACTGTCCATCACTATATACCTGAGACAAGATACATTGGTTACTGTTTTATTATACAAAACCCTCTTCAGCCTCACTCCCCCATCTGAGATCTACTTTTGTCAACATTGCCACTTTTAAAGACCTAATCACTAACAGATTTACAGACACCTACAACTTATTCATTAAATGTGCCTTTTAACTGTAGTTTTGTCAAGTTGTTGTCTTTGTCTATTGTCTAAATATATCTGTGTCCTGCTGTATAGTTTTTTATTGTCTGCTACCAGGTAAAAATAGTGGGAGATCCAGAAATACACCTTTTTTTATATAACTGAAAACACACATCAGAACATGTAGTCTACCAATAATGAAATGAATATTTATTTTATTTAATAAACTCTATCTAATGCAGTTTTTTATTGGTCTAAAGCTACACATTTAATCATTTTAATGAAAATCATGTCTGGATTTACAAGTAACCAAGCAATACCACTCTGCTTGTCAAATGCCAAATCAGCTAAACCCACAGTTATTATGAATCAAGATATCATAAAATAAATGGATTAGGCCCTAATCTATGGATTCCACATGACTGGGAACATTGATGTGGATCTGTTGATCACAAAAAACAGGTGTATCAGAAAACCAGTCTGTATCAGAACTGACCATTTGCCTAATTTTCCTGATGCAGCACAACACATGTTCTCATAGAGTAGATCAGACTGTTTATTGTGGCCTGTAGATTGTTGTCTCACTACTCTTCAATGTCTGTAACCAAGTTACTGGATTTTGTCTGGAACTGGAACACTGTTGGATCCTGAACGTTCCAAACATGCTCAATGGGTGACCTGTCTGGTGAGTATGGAGACGTGGCAGAACTGAGACATTTTTTTCTTCCAGGAAGTGTTTGCTGATCCTTGTGACACAGGGCTGTACATGTTAATGCTACCGATCAAGAAGAGGCGTTGATTGGCTCAGGTCTGTGTGAGAATACTAGAGATCTTTAGACTGGAATGTCAGGTGGTCTCCTCAGAGTGTGACCAGAGTAAGACAGTGGTTCAGTCAGAGTCTGACACTCCCAGTAGTCAATGTCTAAGTGTGTTTAGTTTTCATCCTTATCCAGCAACTTTGTGCAACAACAATGGAAAACATTTAATTTGCCACATAAACAGCCTGATCAACTATATGGTAAGAATAAGTCACACTACAGGAGGCAAATGGTGTTTTTTCCAGATATTGACTGGTTTCCTCATTCATGACCCTACAATATTTTGGTATCTATTACCAAGAAATACAGATCTGTATTCTCAGTCTTGGAAAATCCATAGATTAGGGCCTAATTTATTTATTTTAATTGACTTATTTCCTTCTATGATCTGTAACCCAGTAAAGTCTTTAAAATGATTCTGTTTGTTTATATTTTTTGTTCAGTCTATTGATTTAACAATAATATTTGGGTAAAAATCACAAAATCTACCTGATGAAAACCAGTTACTGTATTCCAGTTGATGTTGTGATTAATAAGATACCAGAAAAAGAGTATGCTGTCATTTTACCTTATTTTAGTTTTATTTTATTACCAAAATGCTTACAACAAAGTGACCATAACGTTTTACTTTAGAAGGGGCTGTTTCAATGTTGTTTGGTAATACAAAGTTGGAAACATCCTTGCTCTTTGAAAGTGATAATGATGTCCTGGTGAGGTAACAAATAAACTTTGGATATGTGTTTGTTGTTGTCCATATTTAATGCTGTGAAATTTTGCTAATATCTTGTAGATGACAATAGCAAAACCGTCACAATGACCTTGAATGACAAGTACATCAGCTGGTTGTTTACTTTCATCCATCGACACAGACAGTTCTTCCGAATTGCCTTTCAGGACCAGGTGTGTGTAATAACAAGACATGACAGTGCCGTAGGAGGAGGAGCGGCGTGACTAGAAGGCCAGTGACGACACACACTGAACACCGCGCCGGGAGAGATAGCGTGTCTCCCTCACGACTCCTCCTCACAGTACTCCCCCCCTACCCATGGCTCCAGCCGCGCGTCCACACCGGCCCCGGGGCCGACTCGGAGGACGCCGCGCAGGACGATCAGGGCGCCAATCGAAAATATCCACCGCCAGCAACGCTCCTCCGGTCCATACCCCTCCCACTCCACCAGGTACTGCAGACCCCTCCCTCGAGGTCCAGAGGGGGCAGAGGGGTCCCCCGCACCTGACTGCTGGAGGGGACCAGCCACCACCGGCCTGAGGAGAGAAACGTGAAACAAGGCGTTGATCCTCTAGTCAGGGGAAGGTGCAACTTTCTGGGCCGAGAGCCAGACCCGGTCGCCCACAGCGTAGACCGGGGCGTCGCTACGACGGCGATTAGCAGCAGACTTCTAGCGCTCCCCGGCGTGCCGAATGCATCAATGCACCACTAACCAGGTCTCCTCGGCACGTCTCAGGCTGGCTCTGCCACGGCGCCAAGACCGGCTGGTACCCTAGAACACACTGAAAAGGGGTCATGGTCATGGAGGAGTGGCGGAGCGAATTCTGGGCATACTCTACCCAAGGCAGGAACTCCGACCACTCCTCCGGCCGGTCCTGGCAATAGGACCTCTGGAACCTCCCCAGGTCTTGGTTTACACGCTCCACCTGCCCAATCACTTCGGGGTGAAACCCGGAGGTGAGACTGACCGAGACCCCCAACCAGCCCATAAAGGCCCTCCAGACCCTGGATGTAAATTGGGAACCCCGGTCATAGACAATGTCCTCTGGAACCCCATAGGAACAAAGGACAGATACCCTTATTGGTCTAAGCAGAGGAACAGATGGCCTGAGTACCTAGTGATCCTCTGATACTATACAGACATGTGTATCACAATCAAAGAAAATAGTTACATACTAGGCAATAGAAAAGCAGACATTTCTCAAATGCACATTAGTTCAACATTTCCATAACAATGGCGACAAAGACAGGTAGCAAAGGGGAAAGGAATGTGAATGATTAGATGGGGGGGGTTGTAGGGGTGTACCAAGACTACTTTCCTGCCTGATTATGTAGCCTATATGGTTGTCATTGTCCTTGTACCATTTAATATTGTAAGTTATGACCCCTTTACTGCATTGACATGATTTCTGTGGGGGGCCTCCAGTTCTAGCAGATCAGGGGCTGGGCTCTAGTTGGGACTGGTAGCCATAAGGAGTCCTTCCACTGGGTGCCGTGTTATTACCATTCATCCTGTGCTATGCATTTAGTGTGCTGTGCAATTACCATTTACTGTGTGCTGTGCTGCTCTTACTACGTGTGCTCCTTAAGACTCTGGTCTGGTGAGGGGAGGCGTCCTGGCCTGACTCTGTCCACTTGGCCTGTCCTAGCCTTGGGGCCTGCTGTATGTAATACATGCCCTTATGAATTTGTATCAATAAAAATGTGTTTTGTTTTGACAAAACTAGCAACGTTTGGACTGGGCTGGAGGACAGACTATTCAGTAATTGTTCAATTGAACCATAAACATGAACAAGTCAGTCGTTCATGAGTTGTCTGAGATTCCATCTGTGTTAATCATTACAATAAAAATCAGGTACTACATTAATATTGAATATTAAACATGTCAAGATGAATCCAGAATGCACTGAGCAGTTGTGATGGTGGATGTAAAGTCAAGGAGGGGAGTGAATCAGGAGTGGGAAAAAAACAGGAAATGTGAAATAGTCCAACCAGGATTTGTGTAAAAACAAGGAACTTACTGTTGAAGTCTAACACTTCCCCGAGTTGGTTTGTTGGAAAGGAGAATAAAACACCAGGAGTCAGGTCAATTACCGTACCGCATATTCCGTTTATTACAAAAGCTTTTGGAGACAAGTGTCGCCGCACAATGTCTAAGGATCAACAGTCAACAGATCATTTTATACTTCTACTACGCCCAAAAGATAGAGTTGTTAAATTCACAAAGCAAGTGTGCTATTGGTCCAGTTCCAGTTCTATTCCTTATAAGGATAAATGCAAACATCTTCTTGTCCCCATCTGGTTTCTGTGTTGTCTGTCCGACTATGTGTGTGTGTCTCTGACCTGTGTCCTGTTTCTCAAAAGACAGACATACTAAATCTTTCTCTCCCCGGCAACCGCTTGAACAGGGTTTCCTATTCTCCTACTTGCTCCTTCAGTTTCAGCTCATACTACAAACATTTAATATTTTGTTTCATTGGTTACAACAGCTTACAACAGTTCACTAACTTATACAATCAATACATCTACAATGGATAGCGGTTTTGACCTTTGACTACAACACCCGTTCAGCGGTGTCATTAGTGGCCCCAGTAACTCTGGTAAAACCTATTTTGTGAAGATGTTGGATAATGCTGAGGTTGTATTCTCAGAAATTCTAAATATCGTCTGGGTTTATTCATGTTGGCAACGCTGTATGACGAAATGTTGAAGGTAAGGGAGATACATTTTATAGAAGGTCTACCAACATCGTTGTGTGATGACATTCTGCTACCGATTCAGAAAAACAACCTTTTAATTATCGACGATTTAATGAAAAGTGCATCAGAGAGTTTGGAGAGTTTTCACACAATATTCACACCACCGTAACCTGAGTACAATTTACCTTGTCCAAAACATGTTTGTTAAAGGCAAATCTAGTAGAACTATTAACTTGAACACAAACTACCTCATCTTGTTTAAAAACCCCCGCGACAATCAGCAGATTAGTATTTTAGGCAGACAGATATACCCCGGTCTTTTTCGATTCTTCATGGAGAGTTTTAAAGATGCAAAACATCTGCCTTTTGGTTATTTACTTGTTGACTGTAAACCTACAACACCAGAAGACTACCATCTGAGAACAGGGTTATTTTCAGGGGATTGGCCTGTCGTATACGTTCCTAAGAAAGTTTGATCATGTCTAAACGCATTCGTAGAAATGTACCACTTTTGAAAATGATATTTAAGACACCGGCAAGTCAACGAAAAGTTATTTTAGAATCAGCATCCACCGACCTCATTTTATCACTCTGTGAAATAGCGCTTAATCTAAGGCGCGGTAATATACCCTTAACCGAGTCGCAGCTCCGAAAAGTAAAGAGACAAAAAGCCAAAATTATATACATGTCCAGAAAGAACACTTCAGTTGCAAGGAAAAGAAAAACCATCAACCAATCTGGAGGTTTTCTACTGCCGTTACTAAGCGTTGCAGTTCCATTCTTAACCAGTCTAATTGCATCGAGACAGGGTTAAACAACATGGAGCATGCTCAGAAAATGTTTCTGGTGCCACAACATCAGTTAGAAAAACTGCGGGAATCCAAAACGACTAGCACTGATGTGACAGTCTGTTGAAAATGATTTGGACTCATCGATTTGCAATATACTGTTAAAGCCTGATATGGATTTACATGAGAAAGCTGAAAGATACTCTGCCATTTTACAAAGATTTTTGGCTGTTGTGCGACAGGGGGAGCTTGATACAAACACACTGACTTTAAGTCTACCCGGGTCTGAGACAATGTCTGCTGTAGTAAACGTGACTGAGAATAAGCAAACTGTTGACCGAAATGTTGACCTTGTTGATGAAATTTTGGATAATGTGCCTGTGAAGCGTTGAAAGAATGTTGAATATATTCTTAATAGAATGCACAGGTCTAAAGATGTGACTTCGTGGAATTCTAATAGTGAATTCGTTTTCAAAGGAGAGATAATCAAGGGCTCGCACCAACTGGATCTTGTTAAAAGTGTGACAGCAACCAATAAAATTGCTGACGATAGAAGACCGTTGGGGTGGGGGGTGTTTTTAGAGGCCATGGCATGTCTCAACATGCCTTTTACAACTATTCCAAATGTGCATGTAAGACATAAAATCAATTCGTATAAACAAACGTCTGGTGACACAATGGATGATTTAGCCACACTACCAGCAACTGGTTTTCAACCAACCAAAGCTTTCTTTGAACCTCATAACACGGACCCCACAAAATGGCTTCCATTTTAATGTTTTTGTTTTATGCATTTTGTGATTCATTGTATGTTTGTTTTATCTTGAATAAATGTTGTATGAAAAATACTATGTAGACATTGATGTGGTTTTACAAATGTTTTTATTTTCGAATAATAAAGTTTTCATACACGTGATTGGCTTTTCTATTTCTTCAACAACCATGGCACAAATTAAACGTTTCACAAGATTGAGCATGTTGTATGCAATTAAACATTTGCTTATCACGCTTACTCTGGTACATCTTAGCTACAAACTTTGAGACTAGGGAATCATTTTCTCGTAAATCATCAACATAAAAATACATCAAATCTTTAAAACTCAGACCTTTTGTCATTAGAAAGAGAAAGAACAAACAATGCTGTCCACACGTGGTTGAAACCAGGTCCTGTACTTGTTTTGAACTGTATTCCACATTCTCACAGGTTTTCAGAAAGGCCTTGATTGACTTGGGAAAATTTGTAAAATCAGGGGGGTTTCCAAAACTGTCATAAAACCTTCCAATGCCATCATCCGTTATGTAAATAGCCAGCCAGTGCTCCCCAGGTTGATTGCTTGGGTGTGTATTAACAATCTTTAACATCTCGGACAGGCACCCTAGGTAGTTGGTCGCTTGCCAGCACACCATAAAAATGGGTCCTAGATGAAAATTGGTTCACCACACTGGTCAACTCTGCAGTATTCATTTCCACACAGTTTTCCTAATAGTAATCAACCATGACTTGTTCCACAAAATAACATGTAATCAACACTCCCCACTCCACTCTACCTCCCAGTAACAGACTCAAGACAGACCCTCTCTACGCAACACCTGGTTATAGAAGGTAAATTTGTCAGGATGGTCAGGATAGGACTGGACCTCATCACTCCATGTCACCTTTCTGTTCTCCTCAGACAGACACAGGTACTGATTTGTTGTATTGGGATCCAATGTCAGCTGGCAGGAATCTAATAGGATGAAAAACAAAGTCAGTGACAATGTCTCTCTCTTACTCTGTATGTGTGTATATGTGTGTGTGTGTGTGTGTGTGTGTGTGTGTGTGTGTGTGTGTGTGTGTGTGTGTGTGTGTGTGTGTGTGTGTGTGTGTGCGTGCTCTCTCTCTCTGTGCATGCTGGGAGTGGTGTGAGAGAGTGTGGAGATTTGGCGGCCCTTTTTGTAATTTATTGGGCTGCATGTGCTTTGTCATGGTACACATTTTAGTGCTGGGGTGGCTATTTTGTTTTCCTCTGGTTTGGAAATCAGTATAAAATGTTTTGAATTTTTGGCAACTTTGTGTAAATTAACATGGTCTTCAATGCCACACACACACAGACACCCACACACCCCTGAGCATTGACTAATGCACATAGAGGAGCAGAGTATAGGCAAAAAGGAAGTCATTAAGACATTTCATTACAACCAATAGGTTTTTTGTTTCTTTTTTAATCTGCCATAGTTTGTTTAATTTTTGTGTCAATGAAGGATTGGGTGTATGTCTGGCTACATGCTTTTACAAGCCAGCTTGAGTTAGTGACATTGAGAAATTATATTTTGTATTCAGAAAGATTTATTATGAATGTGTATGAACCAGGTGTTTGATTTTGACAGTAAATAACCTGTGGTTGTTTCTTCTTCCTTGCAGGATCCCTGCAGGTGTCATGGTGCGGTGAGCAGCCACCGTGCCATAGTTTCTCAGTTCCCATACCTCACAAACACATCCCGGACTGTCACATGTTTCCAATCTTCCACACCAGGTCCCAATTTGTATCATTTGTATGTGTATATATGTTTCCCCTCTGCTCCCCACATTGTGGATCATTGTTGCTGTCTGTTAGTATACGGGTGAGTGTTGTTAATGTACTGTTGAATGTTGAATGTTGATTGTTAAGACGCGTTGTCTCGCACTTTATTTTCATTCAGTCAGTAGTTAGTTTTGTTTTCCGCACCGCCTGAGGCCGAGGAGGGGTGGCCTGCACCGCCTGAGCTTGCCGGGGTTTGGCTGCCACCGCCCTTTCCTGTCCCGGCCGCCCCGGCGCCCTCTCCTGTCCCGGCCGCCCCGGCCCCTCCTTCGGCTCTCCCGGCTACCGACCCTCCTTCGGCTCTCCCGGCTACCGACCCTCCTTCGGCTCTCCCGGCTACCGACCCTCCTTCGGCTCTCCCGGCTACCGACCCTCCGTCGGCTCTCCCGGCCTCTGACCCTCCGTCGGCTCTCCCGGCCTCTGACCCTCCGCCGGCTACCGACCCTCCGTCGGCTCTCCCGGCCTCTGACCCTCCGCCGGCTACCGACCCTCCGTCGGCTCTCCCGGCTCCTGACCCTCCGCCGGCTCCTGATCTTCAGCCGGTTCTGCCTCCCCGGCCTGTCCCGACGGCTCCGCCACCCTGGTTAGTCTCGGCTGTTCCGCCCCCTCGGCGGGTTTGTGCCGATGGGGGTACTGCGCTGCCCCGCCCCCCCCTCCCTTGGGCTGGGGTTCGTCTTGGCCTGTCCGGTGGCCGGGCCTTTGGGGGGGGTACTGTCATGGTGCGGTGAGCAGCAGCGCCACCGTGCCATAGTTTCTCAGTTCCCATACCTCACAAACACTTCCCGGATTGTCACATGTTTCCAATCTTCCACACCAGGTCCCAATTTGTATCGTTTTTATGTGTATATATGTTTCCCCTCTGCTCCCCACATTGTGGATCATTGTTGCTGTCTGTTAGTATACGGGAGAGTGTTGTTAATGTACTGTTGAATGTTGATTGTTAAGACGCGTTGTCGCGCACTTTATTTTCATTCAGTCAGTAGTTAGTTTCGTTTTCCGTTTGTGTTTGGTTTGTTTGTTGTTTTAATAAAAACCCACGAACGCCTGCGCCTGGTTCCTCCAACACTACACCACGACGAGTCGTTACAGCAGGTCTCTCCTGGTGTCTCTGAAGAGGAGGTCCTCCCTGAGCAGCAGTGCTGTTTGCAGGAGTTGAGTCTCCATCTGCGAAAGGAGGAACCAGAGACCACACAGATTAAACAGGAACAGGAAGAACTCGGGACCAGTCAGGAGAAGAACCGATTCAAGGGCTCTTTGTAACCAGGGATTCACTGTTCACTCGTCCCTGTGTGAAAAATGAACTGAATCAGGAGGACCTGCTTGGGTCTTTCCGTTAAGAACAGCGCACCGTTTGAAAGTGACCTGTGACATCGTTAACAATGCAATAACCGTGCCGGGGTTAGATGAGCTGTACGAGCGTGTGAGATGAGAGCGTGCACGGTGTGAAGAACATGCACCATAAGAGGGCACATGGCCACGAGGTCAGCGTAGGCTAACACCGATTCTGTAACTGCTACAGAACGAAGGCATGGAGCTCTGGCCACAGTATCATGACGTTTGAATAGTAACCAACTGGATGCATTTCACCGCCTACAGTACATTTTGAGTTAGTACAGCTGACATAAAACTTTCTCTGAGACGCAGATTAGTCCACTGTATGGAGTCCCTCATGGCTTTTGTGTGGAAATGGATGAGATCAGACGGGGGCTGGACTCTCAGCGTAGTCAATCAGTCAATCATGGGGTGTTAACTTATTTAACTGTGATATACTCTGCCTTAGAAATGCCAGAGGCACAGGCAGATCTAACTCTGTGTGGACCTGAGTATTTTAGCCTTACTGTATCTGGATGTCATGGATATGGTGGCACCCGGGTCATCCAGGAAATCAGCAGGCCCCCATTCACAGATGTTAACATTGGAGACACTCTACTATTCTGAGTAATGAAAGGGAACTGACCTGGTAGTGTGGTGCTGTGAGGTATCCTGCTCTCTCTCCATCTCATCCTATTTCTGACCCTGAGGATGGTGTACAGTGACACTCCTCAACGTCTCCTGCACCCGCCACAGCCTCTCCAGCCTGTTAAAACATCATCGGCCTCTGCTTCTCATAAAACTTGATCTGGGCGGTGAACATTTTCTTTCTTTGCTTTGCTTCTGTCACTGTTCTGTCTCTCTGTGTGAACAGCGTGATCCCACACCTGTTCTGATGAGATTGTTTCCCAGCTTAAACACATCAGATGTACCTTGTCGGCTAGGCTAGGGATTAGTCCATGAATCAGAATGCCCTTTAATAGTCCTTCTAGGACGTTATTATCAGGAGCAATTCCTGAGTAGCTGTTGAAAGCTTCTTCTGCTCTGGCTCGGAAATCACAACAGGACTCTGTTGGGCCCTGTTTCATTGAAAGTCATTTTGGCCCTTCAGTCTTAGTTGAAATGTCTCTTTGATACAGATTTTATACAGCCAAGTTGTTCAGTACAGCCATCCTGTCCTTACAGTAGGGGTTGGATATTTAGTCCATAGACGGCGAATGTTCTTTCAGACTGGGGTAGTGGAACTTAAAAGTATTTTAGAAAACTAGGTCTAGTTCCGAGGCAGATGGCTACATATTTATCAAAATGTCCAAATGTTCACACTATTGGTCAGCGCCAGCTTGGGGAGGAGGTAAATACTTTACTATATCTAAAGTTTCACTGATGCCCCACGTTCGCTGGAGCTCCATAGTTGTTGGTGCATCTTCATCTCCAGAAGGCTGTAACTGTAACCATCATGAGAGGAAACAAAGTGTGTGGGTCTCTGTCCCTCTGCAATACTGGCTGACCTGTGGATGGCCTCACCAGGTTCTTTCTTATTGAATGTAATCCGTGCTTCTTCTTTCTGTTCTGGGTGGGGCGATGTAGGCAGGGACAGGAGCACGGCAGCCTGATCTCTCAGACAGACTGAGGGGAGGGGGGTGTTTGGAGGAGGTGTCTGGAGCAACCTTTCCCCGCTTTTCTTAACTGTCCTCCTACCTCTGGTTCCCTTCTCATCACTCCTCTGCACTCTGTCTCCAGGTGCCTTAATAAGCGTTACTTCATGTTATTGTTGCCTCTTTTGCTGCTTGTGAAGCAGCTTCTTATATTTGCCCACTGTAGCTCATAACAGAAAAGCTCAATTATAAAACACAACAAAAATGAAATGACCCCTCTTCAAAAGTCTGGATACCCTTAATTCTTAATAATGTGTATAGCCCCCTTTAGCATCAATGCCAGCGTGCAGTCTTTTGTAATAGTTTTCAATGAGGCCCAGAATTCTTGCAGGTGGTATAGCTGCCCGTTTGTCTTGGCAAAATGCCTCCAGGTCATGCAAAGTCTTTGGTTGTCTTACATGAACTGCACATTTGAAATCTCCCCAGAGGGATTCAAACATTTGGTTCATGCAAGATGACCAAAGAGGATATAAAGGTCAGGAGACTGTAATGATCACTCCATAACCTGTAATGTTTTCTGCTGTAACCTGTGGAGGGTCAACTTGGCTTTGTGCTTAGTGTCATTGTCGTGCTGGAAAGTCCAAGAGTGTCCCATGCACAGCTTTTGTGGAAAATAATGCAATTTCTCAGTATTTTCAGTTTTCACAAGATTCCCTGTGCCTTTAGAGCTCACACACCCCCAAAACATCAGTGAGCCACCACCATGCTTCACAGTGGGGATGGTATTTTGTTCACTATATGCCTTGTTGACCCCTCTCCAAACATAGCGCTTATGGTTGTGAGACTTGTGACCATAAAGCTCTATTTTGGTCTCGTCACTCCAAATTACATTGTGCCAGAAGCTGTGAGACGTGTCAAGGTGTTTTCGGGTAGTAAAGGCTTCTTTCTGGCAAGTAGACCAAGAAGCTCATTTTTGTTTAAGGATCGTCATATTGTGCAAGTCTTTTGACAGATCTTTTCTGCTCAAAATGGCTCAGTATCTAACCTTCTCAGTGCATCCACGTGAGCTCACAAACTTATTTTGACTATTTATACACAGACACTAATTGCAATTTATGAATGCACAGGTGTGTGAAATTAACCTTTAATTGCCATTTTAACCTGTGTTTGTCACGTTGTGGGTATGTAACAAGGCCAAACATTCAAGGGTATGTTAACTTTAGATCAGGGCCATTTAGGGGATTTCTGTTATCATTATGATTTATAAACAACTATGTGATAAAATGGCTTAATATGATCACTATCCTTAAATAAAATATTATTTGAATGATCAATCATATTTTCTAAATAAATGCCAAAATTTCCCAATTTCTGCCAGGGTACGCAAACCTATGAGCATAAATGTGTATTGGTCCTATGCATAAGATAAAAAGTAACCAGCGTATTTTTGGCATGCATAAGATACAGTGTTACCAGCATATTGGTTATATGCATACGATACAGTGTAAACTGGTGTGTTGATCATATACATTAGATACAGTGTAACCAGTGTATTGGTCATATACATTAGATACAGTGTAACCAGTGTATTGGTCATATGCATAAGATACAGTGTAACCAGTGTATTGGTCATATACATCAGATACAGTGTAACCAGTGTATTGGTCATATACATCAGATACAGTGTAACCAGTGTATTGGTCATATACATCAGATACAGTGTAACCAGTGTATTGGTCATATGCATCAGATACAGTGTAACCAGTGTATTGGTCATATACACCAGATTCAGTGTAACCAATGTATTGGTCATATACATTAGATACAGTGTAACCAGTGTATTGGTCATATACATAAGATACAGTGTAACTAGTGTATTGGTCATATACATAAGATACAGTGTAACCAGTGTATTGGTCATATACATAAGATACAGTGTAACTAGTGTATTGGTCATATACATAAGATACAGTGTAACCAGTGTATTGGTCATATACATCAGATACAGTGTAACCAGTGTATTGGTCATATACATAAGATACAGTGTAACCAGTGTATTGGTCATATACATCAGATACAGTGTAACCAGTGTATTGGTCATATACATAAGAAACCAGTGTATTTCCTCATGTCATCTTTAGCAGATTGAATTTACACTATCTGATCCTACTAGAGATAGAGGCTATTTGTTGCCAATATTTTCTCATTTGTTTGTAGCCAATTGATAGAAGAAATGACATTTCTGAGGGTTGTGGCCCATTTCCATCCGAAAACTGATAGGTAACTGTCACGTCTTTGGGGGGCGGATAAAGGAGGAGCAGGAGAATGGCGTGGTAGAAATAAAGTATTTAATGTAATAACGAGAACTAAAGTTGTGGTTTGAAAACCGAAGCGTACACTGCTCTTATACAAACAGAGACAGGGGGAGCAGAGGGAACATATAAACTGGGGGGAATGATGAGGATGAGGAACAGGTGCGTTAAACAGGACACAGGTGAAAAGTATGATGAGATGGACGATGGTGTCAGAAGGCCGGTGACATCGACCGCTGGAGCCCGCCCGCTGCAGGGGGAGGCGAACCAGCAGAGGGCGCAGTTGTCACAGATAACAACCGTTAGTACAACAGTTGGGAGGCACCAGTTGGTGTTGGAACTGGACCCATTAAGGAGTGCTTTACAAATGTAAATGGGAATGTGATAAAAATAATTCAGATGTTGTCTTAGCTGCTGGGGGTTAATCTGACACTCATCACCTCATACAACCCCATGGTTAGATGGGATGTTTGAATGTTGTAACAGAACTCCAGTTGACCAGTTAGCTAAGTTTTACTATGGGGTGAGTGGGACAGTTATATGGAGAATGTGGCTATAGCCTATAACATTATAACAGACTCAGACCATATATCTTACCTCTGTCCTCTGAGACAATCAGGTAGTTGTAGTATAACAGAGTCAGACCTTATATCATACCTCTGTATTCTGAGCCCCTCAGGTTATGTATTATTACAGACTCAGACCTTATATCTTACCTCTGACCTCTTTTTATGATACTCTAATAGTTAAAGCGTGTACGGCCAATAACTGAGAAGTTTCTGGTTTGAATCCCTGGATCAACAAGGTAAAAACTAAATCTGTGTAAAGGTTAGCAAGGCACTAACCCAATCTGCTGTGTTTAGTGGCTTTGGATAAGAGTGTCATAAAGTACAGACAACACCACCTGATGGAGAGTTTGAGCAGCAGGTCTCTAAACTTTAGTAGAAGTAACCAGTTGAGAACCACAATAGTGACTAAAAACACACAGAGGTTGGACAAACAGTCTGGATGTAATGGATATAAACTCTTTCATACCTAGGCCATCCATTTGGGTCTAGGGTGGAAGAAGTTCCACTAGCCTAATGATAATTATAACTATAGGTTATGAATATGTAATACATTTAAATCAGGAGAATCCTAAATTGCTAACATCAGGTAATGTTAGTACAATGTGCTACTACCATAGAGATGGCTACATGCCAGTATTGTTTCTGCCCTACGACAGGTGGCACGTGATCTGTCATGATTTGGCAGTAAATATTTTTTTCCAGCAGGTGTCACTAGACTCCATTGTGTTTAATGAGGCTTCATGTGATGTAGGATAGAATTGTCTGGAAGCCTCAATGTTTCAGAAAACCTAATTTCACCATCAGTACTGAAAAGGCCATGTTTTCCATGTACTGTAATAAATCAAACAGCTTGAACTACCTACAGCTTTCTTAGTTGGTCAGTGCCCCTGAAGTGTTCTTCCTCCATATTGTTTCTTTAAGACTTAAATACATGTTTCCTTCAGTGATCAACCAGTTGGGGTACATCACTTATTATACCTGTATTCTGGAGAGGAGGTGTCCATTAAAAGTTGCTGCAGTTTCTTCTGCTACACTCCAGCAGTGGCTGACAATGTCCTGAGGTTTAACGTGACACTCCAAAACAAACGTAAGTGGAAGCACACAACAAAACATGCATGAAAACTATTTGAGGGAAGACGTTTCCTGCTAAAACTGTACATCACTGTCAATGTGGTCACATAAAGACAAGAGACTCTGCTAAATGATGTTAATATAAATGCTTGACATTGACATGTATAGTAGAAACATGTGGCCTCCTCATTCTCAGTATTATATTTTAATGTTATTTATTAGTTTAACATCAGTTAAGCTTCACCTTTGTCTAAAACTTTACTGTCATTGCAAAGTCCATTGACTGAGCTAAAGGTGAAATATATACGTCTGTAAATCTTTGCTAGATTTGCTATGTGTCATAATTGTCAGGTTCCTGCTTTTATTGTGTGTTGTTTTGTTCATTTGCACTTCCTGTTTTATTTTGACATCATTAGTCGCTCTTATCACTCGTCTTCCTCCCATCGTTTGCTTTCCCGCCTGTTTGATTACTGTCCCCGCCCCTAATGTGTTTCACCTGTTTGTTTTCAACTTCCCCACTCATAAATACTCACCAGTCCCACTTCCCAGTGCCAGATTGTAGTTGTACTTATGTCACTCTCTCCAGCGTTTTTCTCCAGTGTTTGTTTTCCCGTGTTATTAGACCTCTTGCTTCGGTTCTCGACCACGATTTTTTGCCTGCCGTTTTTATACCTCTGCCTGCATTTTGTTCTTGGAACAATAAAGACTGTTACTTGTGACACCCCTCTGAGTCGTGCATTTGAGTCGTTGTAGCTTGTCAATAATAATATCAATGACATCTATTAGTTTGTAACTTTGTTGTTTATTTTCGATCAGCCTGGGTAATACATATAAGGGTGAACACAGGGGAGAAAACCATAGTTTCTGAAAATGCTTTAGAACCTAGTTTTATCTGAAATAACATTCTGCCACTGAAGGTAAACCACACATAGATTGTATGAAAAACTATTTAGAATGACAAGCAGTTTTACATGACAACAGAGACCAACTAATGATACCAATGTAACTTAGCCAGGAATTAATACAGGACATAAGTTGTATGAGTGAAACAACTGTGTTAAATGCTTTAATCAACAAGAGCACCTGAGAGGACATGAGGACATACAGAGACCATTTAAAGATCCTGTGTAATCAAACTCTCTTTATAATGATGAAAATTACAGCAAATCCTTCCTTAAGTTTCATTGAAATGTAAAAACTAGTCCCTCTAAAACGTGTCCCAAATGTAACAATTAGATTGGATAGTGATTATAGACAAGTACATGTAGAATTTACTACAAAGCATAACAGACTGTCTACAAATGACTGTTACTGAAAGATTCCCAAATCTATGATCACACATAAAATACTGAACAGATGTTTGCTGAACATGAACCAAAGGTAAATGTTAATTAAATGTGTGAATCAACTCCTATCTGCCCCATCAATCACACTAGATGACAACAGATAAGAGGTTACTCTGTTTACCTGAAATCACCTCACACAGAAACATTCTACACAGTCAGTAATTACATTAATTTCAAAACATTTTATAATCAAAATAAATTCTGTTTTGTACAACATTTAATAATGCTTTCAATACACATGGTAGATATTTATAAATATATTTCTGTTGACAAGTAAACAACCAACTCAAAACAAATCCTACAAATCAAGACGAAACGTCTCTGTTAAAATAGTTCAGCAGGGTTCTAGACACTGACTAAACTAAACTCTGTGATGATTGGTTCATTTCAGCTGTCAATCAACTCCCTTCACCATTGAGGTGCATCTCTCATCATATGTTCACGGTCATTACGGAACCAAGACCTTTGGCTCACTCCGTTCCATATAAATGTCAAACAATATCATGCTGTTCTATATAATATCTGTAATCTTAAATCAATCATTAGCCAAAGTCAATCAATCATACATTGATACCCGCAGACTGTATCACTGAATAGGTGTCAGTATCTTTACAGACGTTCCTTTATAAACATTGAAACCAGGATAGAGTGGCTGAGTGAATGTGGTCTGGACTCTGTGGAGGAGGGTCATTGTGTCAGAGACACTGTAGAAGGACAGAGTTCCTGCCCTGTGGTCCAGATACACTCCCACTCTGGAGGAGCAGGGAACAGGGATATCAGCCCTGGTATTATTGTGGTAGAACCAACATCTGGATGTAGTGCAGAATAACACCCAGGACTGATCATTACGTCCGAACACACACTCACAACCATATCCTTTCCTGCTGATCTCTTTATATGAGACGGCTACACGAAGCCCTCCCCCACTCCACTCTACCTCCCAGTAACAGACTCCAGACAGACCCTCTCTACACAACACCTGGTTATGGGAGGTAAATCTGTCAGGATGGTCAGGATAGGACTGGACCTCATTACTACATGTCACCTTTCTGTTCCCCTCAGACAGACACAGGTTCTGATTTGTTGTATTGGGATCCAATGTCAGCTGGCAGGAATCTAAGAGGATGAAAAACAACATCAGTGACAGTCTGGCTCCCTAAATATGTGTGTGTGTCTGTCTCTCTTGTCTCTCTCTCTCTCTCTCTGTGTTTTCTGTGTGTCTGTCTGTCTCTCCCTCTGTGTGTGTGTGTCTGTCTGTGTCTCCCTCTGTGTGGGGGTGTGTCTGTCTCGGTCTGTGTGTGTGTCTCCTGCTGGGAGTGGTGTGAGTGTGTGTTTTGGCGGCCCTTTTCAATTTATTCATCCTTTTCTCTTGGTGGACTACTGATTTCTATGCATGACGGGGCTGTTCAGAAAATCTAAACAATAATGGATATCATACATCCCAGGGTGTCTTTTACCCATTTTCTGTTTTCTCTGTGTGTTCTTCTGTTTTCCCTCTTTTCTTCATGGAGGTGTTAAAGGTTGGTTCTCTTAATATTAATGGAGGGAGGAATTGGAATAAGAGGGCTTGGGTATTGGAAGTGATTACATAGAAACAACGTAATGTCGTTTTCCTACAGGAGACACATAGTGATGAAGCTAATGAGGTTGACTGGGGCATGTGGTGGGGGGGCAGCATGTGTTTAGTCATGGTACACATTTTTATCCTGGAAAGGCTATTTTGTTTTCCTCTGGTTTGGGGGTGACTGTAATATCTATAACTGAAATTGTCAAGGGCCGGGTCTTATTGGTCAAGGCGGATGTTATGGGAGTTTTGTTTTATTTTTAAATGTTTACACTCCAAATGAGGGAACACAGTGCATTCCTGTATTTGATAAGATAAAGGTTTCTTTATGACAATGTGATCAACAGGGATGTTTGGTTTTGGGGGACTGGAACTGTACAGTGGATTTTACTGTTGATCACACGGGTTTGGAACCTCATCTGAATTCTGTGTCCTGTCTGTCTGGTGTGTTGACTGGTTTGATCTTTCTGATGTATGGAGAGTGAGAAATGCCAATGTTAGTCAGTACACATGGTTAAAATTGACTGATGGTCAAATGAGTGCAGCAAGGTTAGACAGGTTACATGTTTCAGAACGCTACTCTGGTAGAGTGGTGCGGTGTGACATTTTTCCTGTGAGGTTTTCAGATCATATTATAATTACGGTTGATTTTAAATTGTTCTGTCCACGATGGTCAATGTCACATTGGTATTTTAATAGGGTTGTAATGATCCATCTACTACATCAATGTATCGATTGATATTCGTATGATCCAACTACATCGATCTGTGCTCAGCAAGTTGGCCTTCCAGACGACATATATCGATCTAACATCGTTTTAAAATGTAATCAATCGATTGTATCGATACTAGGAAATAACCCATTGGATTTAAGCACGTCAGACTTTATATGAATGTTTTTTCTTAGCACTTTTAATGATAAAGGCGATAAAAGTTACTCGATTCAGTCTGCCTCTCCGTGACGTCATCGCCCTGGGCCAGCAGCAGCGCAAAGACAACAAAACATAGCATAGCAGATGGCAGAGGAGAAGCCGACGAGCGAGAAATTATCAAGCCACCAGTGCGGTCCAGTGTGTGGAAACATTTTGGCTTTTGCAAAGACGGGGATGTTCTAAATAAGTTGCTTGCTGTTTGTAGGATATGTAAAGGTCAAGTAAAGTACAAATCACGACAAATCTCTCCAACCACCTACTAAGGCGCCATGGGATTTCACACAACACTGTGTTGGTTGCACTTTATTCAAATAAAATGTGAATGCATTTACCATTAATTGTTGTTTACTTGTTTGTTTATATCCATAATTAATTGATACCTGATTCCCTTACAAGAAACAACAGGAATCTAGGAAACTTCACCTGCACTGTCCAGTATCCAGGTATTTATTTCAGTCACACTGGTTTAATTTTTGGCTAAAAAGTTACTGAATCGATTTCAAGTCACTGAATCGTTTCGGATCGTATCGTTCTAAATGAACCATTATCGGCCTTGAATCGTATCGACAACCACGAATCGTGATACGTTGTTAAAATGAATCGTTACACCCCTATATTTTAATATTAAGTTGTTACAGGATATCATGTTTTGTGAAAGGTTTTGTTGTTTTGGGGACGATGGAGGGATTTGAAAAGGAATTTTGAGTCCTTGAGACAACAGTGGGAGGTTGGGAAGACCCAAATGTGTGTTTTGTCAACAGTCTACTGCTCTGTCTAATGTTGAGGTTAGAGAGACTATTAGAGCCCTTGAACAGGACATCAAATTGATTGAGCTCTAACTGACCACTTAGACAGACCCTGGATTGGTCATGAATTTACATGATAAGAGACATGAATTAAGGTCCTTTTTGCATGAAAGGGTGAAGGGTGCCTTGATCAGGTCTCGCTTTGCCACCCTCAAAGATATGGATGCTCCCAGCACTTTAACCTGGACCAGTCAATATCACCATGTAAACAGATGGTCTGTCTTCATTTCCCTGATGGGAAAGTGACTACAGACAATGTTGAGATGCGCCGACATGCTGTGGATTTCTACTCTGCACTTTATAAAACAGAGGCCTGTGATCCTCTGTGTGCTGAACAGCTGGTTTTTATGAGAGGATTTCCTCTGCAGGGGTCAACTGGGAAAAGGGTGAGTCATTTTGGGCAGGTCAGCTTCCTGTGGGGTCTCTTCCTCAGTTACCCAGGGGGCTCAAGACTTTGGGAGTTTTTCTAGGCTCTGATGTGTTCCAGGAAAGGATCTGGGAGGGTGTAGTGGAGAAGGTATGTGCCAGAAATGGTTGTTACCCCAGCTGTCATATAAGGGAGGGGTTCTGGTAACTAACAACCTGGCCCCCTCAACTCTGTGGAACAGACTCATGGTTGTACAGCTGCCTGGGTGCTTGAACTCTGCAGAGGATACTTGTTAACTTTTATGGCTTTTTTTAAAAATAGTGTGTTTCTCTCTCCTTGTATGGAGATGTCCTATTGTCCCATAAATTAAGATGTCCTATTTTGAATGTTGAATTGGGATTGGTTAATTAATAGAGTTTCACTATGTTTGTATTTACAATGATAACTGGGATAATACTTGTGTTTTCAGACCTACGCCTGACGCTCGTTACCGGTGTTTAAATTCTAGCCTGGTAAACTGACAAATGAGGTAGATTGATGTGACTGTATTTGGAGATCTAGGCTGGAGTATCCTGGGGATCACTCCCTGATTGTTCTTTGATTTTAGTGACTTGTTTTCTGTTAACTTGGCCTTTCTTGAGAGTTTGTTCCCCCCTTCTGTTGCTGTGTTGATAAGATAAGCCATTTTTTTTGGCCAACAGCAACGATATTAGATGGGTAGAGCAATAACTCGGAACTTTCCGTTAACGTGGGATATCGACTAAGTTGTAAGCATGACGTCTTTTACTGCAGACAGTCTGAAGACCATGTGACATTTTTGTGTGGACACTTTCCTTGGCTCCAGGAAGGGGGGCAGACCCCCTTGATTGGCCTTTGCACTAAGGGTTCATTTTGGGTGTTCTGCCTGTTCTCACCTGTGGTCATTTCCTCAACATGAGTATGTTTAGTTTTGTGTTAATCACATGTTAAGTGCAAGCTAACTATGTCTTTTCTGTCGAAATGTATGGTTTTTCAACATATTTGTAGTAAGGGTGGAGACCTATAGTCATCCAACTTTGTTCATTGCTAGAACAATCTTAATGTCGTTGCATGACATATGCATGACTGTAGCGATTTTGGCTGACTGCCACTATTGTGAATAACATAAGTTGAGAAAATTCCCTAGACTTTAGGAGGTAAATTGAGTCATGATGTTTGTGTGGCCTGAACTTAGTTTGGCCATTGCCTGTGGAAATGCTAATTTTGATATGCTAATTTGGGAGTTTCACTGGGTGAGACAACTTGGTTTCTGGGGTTTCATTCCTTCACACGAGCGACCGTGTGGCACATTTTTTTTTTTTTATATTCTTTGTGGAAGTTTTTATAATTTTCGCATTTGTTTTTGTTAGATTTTCAGTTTGTGACTTTTTACTGAATGAATGTTAGATTCCTCCCAACTATCGATTTTTCTTTTCATGTCCGTCCTGTAATGGTTTTGCTTTCACGCTTGGAGTCATTCTCTGTTGACTCTGTCGTGAAAGCAGGGGGGACTGTATGTGTATTATCTATGATGAAAAAGAGTTGAACTTAGTATTTTAAGAGTTACATGAAGAATTTAGTTTTTCTGAAAATGTATACAAAATCTAACATGATTATGGTTGAGTAGTGTAAGAGCCAAATAGGGACGAGTTCATCTAAAATAATAATTTAGTTTTAAAACAGTTAAAATGGTAAAAAACTATTTCATGAAAACTCATAAATGTATTGGTTTAAAATGCATGATTTAGTAAAGTTTAGGTCTGATAATATTTCAGTATTTTGAGCTTCCAGTCAGATAGCACTACGTCATAGTATAATTGATTGGATGTAGTTAGTTTTAGTTTGAAAAGACGTTGGAAGCAACACAATTTTATGACCGTGCGTACCATGTATAATTTAGTGTTTTATAAGTAAACATTTAAAAAGAAGAACGTTTGGTTTGCTCGTGTTTCAAATATTGGTTGTAGTTAGACTGACTTCAAAAGGTGGCATAGAAGAATTAGAAGCAACTAGGTGCTACTACAAGTAGAATACATCTTACCATTTTGACTTGGTTTAGCTAAGAAATAACTCATTTGATGGGATGAATAAGTGACTATGGGATTGTTACTGTTCAGTTTGTTTGATATTTGATTAGAAGTAATCCTATTAATCTCATGCACTATAGAATAAGTGGGTAAAAAGGTGCAGGGAGCACATTTGGTTATTCCTTACATGTTTACTAAGTTTTGCCATGTCTTACTTAATATTGAGAAAGTAATTCTGATTCAAGTTTTATTCTAGAAAACCAAGTTAAGAAGTTTTACATAGTCTAAATTGTAAAGAGAGCTACAGACCCCCTGGAGTGCTCAACTCACTGACACAGACACCATGTGTGGAGTGGGGGGCTGTTTGAAATGGGTTCTTTGTCTTGTTTGAACTCTTTAGAAGGGAAACAGACTTACTGTTGACATTATCATAATTGGGTATTCTAATTCGGCTACATTGAATACTTGGTGTCCATTCCATGTTTATTTACATATTCAATGACTCTTCATTATTTTTATAGACATGTATACCTATGTACTGAATTTCTGTCGTAGTAGGTAATCATTAGAATGTAAATGGTGTTTCTTTGAGGTGAATGATGAGACAAAAAGGTTTGTCCCTGATTGATAAGGGGACCAGACTAGGGTCTGTTATCCTTAGGTTAGTAAACCATCCCCCACTCCAGGGTGAGCTCTGGGGAGACAGGGCATAAAGGGGGGGGTGGGTTCATGATTTATGAAAGGATTACAGAGTGTCTTTGATGTGCTAGGATGAGAAGAAGAGACTTGGTTAAATTCACACTGACTTTCATCTTGTAGAGAAATTAGGCTAAATAACAGTTATGTTAGCTGACCTTCAAGATGGTGTGAAATGTTTTGATTTGCAATAAGGTATTTGATCATTTATGTGAAACAATGGTGATTTTGATTTTAGTTCCGATACAACACAATCAGATATAAATTATATAGCGACTGAGATCTGGTTAGGCGAACTGAGATGGGATATTGGGATATTGTGTCCTTCTGTTCTTTGTTTGTTATTTGTTATTTGTTGGTTGTTAAACCAACTATAGAAAAGAGTGGAATTGTAATTTTGCTACACTAGCAGAACAGAAGCACCAGAAATTGTTTTAATGATACTGTTACTGTTTACAACTGTTCTAATCTATTTAGACAAAGGAAGCAGAAAGACATTGGAAATATAGGTTTGAGTGTTTGGTAGGACTGGGTTCTAATGCATCAGCGAAATGCAACAAGCTTATGTAATGGACATATTTCTGATTGTGTACTGTGCAGTTGCAACTAATCTTCTCAAGGAGAATTCACTGACAGGTACAGGACACTTGAAAGCGATTCAGCAATAGAGGACTGGTTGGAGCCCAGAGAGACTGAGTTTGGCTTAAAGGACAACTGTGAGGTGGGCTGAGATGAGATGGATCTCACATACACACACACACACACACACACACACACACAGACTGTCCTACAGCTAAAAGCGAATTCTATCCTGGAGTGCCGCACGTCTACAGTGATGCCTGGTTCATGTGAGCTGGAATAATTCTAGTCCTGACGATTCTGCCTTGAGATTGAGGAGGCAATCTGCAACCGAGAGGATGGAGGCTAAGGAAAGCTCTGGTTCTGGACAACGTTTTCTGGGGCACAGAAGACCGACTGCACGACATCATGCTACGCTGATTGGGTCCATACCAGGTACATCTCATCTGCTGTCCAGGTAGCTGAGAGAGGAACCTGGGGTCGACGACACGCTACAGGAGGCGTTTGAAGGTAAGGCACAGTGAATTGAAGTCACTGAGGGAAAAGTGAATTTTCTGGTGCTAGTAACCATCACTTCTGACCCGGCCTGCAGCTATAGAGCCCTCAGATTAAACTGGTCAACTTGGCATTCATAAAGGAGAACACACAGATTCTCCTGACCTGGCTGATGAAGCAGCTAGAATGAAGACAACTAGAAGCTGTGTCATGGTAACCTGCATTTGAGCTCTGAAGGACAACAACTTGGAATATACATCTGACTTTTACGTTCTGTTACACCGACCTGCCAAGAAATGGTTCATAACTGACTGTCTGACGTTTGGAGGAGCAGAACATTTGTGATGACTTTGGAAGTACATCTAATTGGAACCACGAGAGGACTTTTCAGTGAATCGAGTAATTGGCATGAGAGGACTTTTTACCAGTAACAAATAGAAGGATGTATTTAGTGATAGGTGTTCACACACCCACATGTCGATGCTACATACCCCATACTGTCAATATATGTGTCACTTGAATTAATATCCTTTTAACAGTGATTTTAACATAAATGGTTTTGCTGTACTATGTTATAATTCTGTATAATGAAAATGCTTAATCTAGTAGTTAATACGAGGGTAATGGTCTAGAAGCATTTAAATGAGGATCCAGACATTTCAGATGTGTTCCATTCTCTAATCATTAAGGATAATGATATCAACAGGGTCATGTTGTTAAAGAGTACTGTTTTGTTGCAGTCTACATCCTAATAAGTAAACTGTTTAAGGATTGATACCAAGGGTTGATTTGGTATCAAGAGAATGGATTGTTATGGAAATTTTGAAATAAGGTACATTTGAGAAATGTCTGTCTTTCCATTGGCTGGTATGTAAATCTTTACTTTGATTGTGATACAAATGACTGTATAATATCAGAGGATTATTCGCTACATTTGACCATGCTCTCCTGCTTGACAAAGAAGGGTATCAGTTCTTTTGTTCCTCAGGAATGTGGGGGGAAGAAGGAGCAATTGGCTTGTTTAGGTAAATGCAACAGTAAACATTATGGCAGGAAGGATAAGGTGGGGGGACAGCCCTCCCTTTAGGTAAAACCTATGTATTGTTTACAGTTGGGCCGTATCTTACCACGCCCTTTTAACTGTAATAAGTACACTGACTGTTGTGTGTTTCCTCAGAGATTCCTCACAGGTTTATTTTAGATGCTTTTGACGCATCTCTCTATTTGCAAATAAACTGCTAATTATGCCAAGAGAATTTTGTCTCTGTCCTAAAAGAGTTCCTTTTGATGGAATTACCATCACAGCTATCCTGTTGGGTCTGGATAGACATTCTTCCTCTTGTATTTGGAGGAGGTTGATTTGTCTGGCCTGACTCCTTTTTATCAGTCTGTTATGCAGGCCTGGAGAGTGTTCTGTATGTCCCAGAAGATCAACACACTGCCCAGGATGTTGCTGTTTGAAGAGCCTCTTTTTCACAATTCTATGGTTCAGTCCCGTGCTCAGGATTCAGCCAACCTTCACTCATGCCTTCAGGGAGTGGGGTGTATGAAGCTGGGGCATCTGATGCAGAGCAGATCATTGGAGGAGTTGGGAGAGAGAGCAGGGATCCGGTCGTATCGTTTGGGGAGGAAGGTCGTGGCTGAGTTCTGATTCCTTGCCAGCATCTCATCAACGGTCTGTGACTGACATCTCCTTCTCTGATTGGTGGATGGACAGCCTGGATTAAGAAGGAGGCCATGTACACTGTCTGTGTGAAGGTGTCCCATGTTTCCTCCCTAGAAGAGGTGAAATCCACGATGTGGGCGGGTGTGTTTGGTCCAGGTGTTTCCCTGAAAGGCAGCTGGTGGTCTTTATATAAACTGTCCATTGATTAGAGGACATCTGGTCTCCAGTGCAGGATTATATATGGGGATGTAGCCACCAATAGACACCTGGTTCACCTGGATCCAAGTGTTAAGGAGGGGTGTCCTATTTGTTCTGATCCTGAATCATCTGGTTCACCTGGATCCAAGTGTTAAGGAGGGGTGTCCTTTTTGTTCTGATCCTGAATCATCTGGTTAACCTGGATCCAAGTGTTAAGGAGGGAAGTCCTTTTTGTTCTGATCCTGAATCATCTGGTTCACCTGGATCCAAGTGTTAAGGAGGGGTGTCCTTTTGGTTCTGATCCTGAATCATCTGGTTCACCTGGATCCAAGTGTTAAGGAGGGGTGTCCTATTTGTTCTGATCCTGAATCATCTGGTTCACCTGGATCCAAGTGTTAAGGAGGGGTGTCCTTTTTGTTCTGATCCTGAATCTCTGGTTCATGTGTTTTTACATTGTTCCAGGTTGGTTGGTGTTTCTGACCTGTTGACTAGGTGGTTTACTGTTTTGGGTGAGTTCTTCTGTTCTCGGTTGTTTATATTTGGACCCAAGTATAGTTTCAGTAAACAGGGTGTGGTGGTCTTGCTGAATTGTTTTGTCAGGGGCTGATAAATTAGCTGTTTGGAAGACTAGGAAACATTTTATTGTGTAAGATTGTAAACACATGTAAAGAAACTGATTTTACACCTGTGTATGGTTATGAGTGTATGTGTGCATGTCTATGGGTGTGTGTGTATGTTTACGTAAAGAGCAAACAACGATGTGTGATTGTGTCTGTGTGTGTGTGTGTGTGGTTGTATTTACTCACATTTTGAGAAATCCTCTCTGGTCTTGGGCTCAGCAGGTGGTCCAATCTGAACTGTAGTCACAATGGAGACAGACAGACTTATATATCACAGGTCCACATTAATCATGTCCACTAGTAATCTACATACAGGTAACTAGAGGGGAGATGGACTATAGATGGACTATATTTGTATATAATTGTACATGAGTTCCAGTGTTTGAGGCCAGTCTGTCATGGCTTTGATTTGGGTCACTGACTAGAACCAAGTTGTTATGGTGACAGTGATTGTTGACAGATCTCAGATCTCTACTTGATAACTACATTGATTCAGTGAAGATATTCATATTATTTAGTTCCTCTCCTTATGCTTCCCCCTTTCTTCTTCACCTATTTTTGTCATTTCTTCTCCTCCTCCACTTTTTAAATAAGTGTTTTGATGAAAATATTTTATATAGGGACCATTGGTGTTTTGTCTAATTGTTACCCGCCAAGACAAACAAATTTTACAATAATCTATTAATATTGTGTATTTTCTTTCATGATGTCCTCCCCAAAATAATATTGGTTGCTTTATAACATTAGTTCTAAGACGAGTAAATAGCAACGTTTAATATTAATAATAATATTATATTTAATACATTTCGACCAACCTTCCCAAGATATCCTGTCCATTTCCTTTTTGCATACATCCTGTATTTGATCTTTCAGTTCAGAGACTGATTTCTTGACATGCTCAAAGGAGATTTGTGGATAGACATTGATGCTGGGTAAGACCTCAGATCCAGAAAAGACACAGAGAGACTGGAAACTCTACAGAGAGGGAAAGAAGCAATATGATATAGACAGAAAGTGAATTAAGTTCCAGTCCATTTCACTGGAAAATAAGTCAAGAGGTAGCCATTACAGAGTATTGTAGGTAAGTTAGTGATGTCACCTGGAGGCAATGGATGTCATCCTCTGTGTGTGAGAGCTGCTTCAACTCAACATCTCTCCTCCTCAGCTCAGCAACCTGCTGCTCCAGTTGTTCCAAGAGTCCTTCAGCCCGACTCACTTCAGCCTTCTCCTGAGCTCTGATCTGCTCCTTCAACTCAGAGCGTCTTTTCTCAATGTAGCAGATCAGCTCAGTAAAGATCCTCTCACTGTCCTCCACTGCTGCCTGTGCAGAGTGCTGTTAGGACACAGAGAGAGAAGGGGGGCCATTTTAAGTTAATTCACTCTGTTATCACCAGGATTACAGACAGATTGTAAATGTAAATATACAGTGACAGTCAAAAGTTGAGATACACTAATCCATTCAGTGGGTGTGTCCAAACTTCTGATTGGTCCTGTACATGTATTTATATCAGCCACAACACTCACCTTCAGAGTGTCTACAGTCTGTCTCAACTCCTGAATCTTCTTCTCTCTCTCCCCAATTCTCTTCTGGGATTCCAAATATTTCTCCCCAAACTGTCTCTGCAGATAAATACATCACAAACAAATGTAATCAGCAAAGTGTAGCAATTTTTAATTATATCCGACAAGGTACAACGGCGGACTCAAATGCACGACTCAGAGAGGTGTTGCAAGTAACAGTCTTTATTGTTTTAAGAACAAAATGCAGGCAGAGGTACAAAAACGGCAGGCAAAAATCGTAGTCGAGAACCAAAGCAAGAGGTGTAGAAACACGGGAAAACAAACACTGGGGGAAACCGCTGTAGAGTGACATAAGTACAACAACAATCTAGCACTGGGAAGTGGGACTGGTGAGTATTTATGAATGGGGAAGTTGAAAACAAACAGGTGAAACACATTAGGGGCGGGACAGTAATCAAACAGGTGGGAAAGCAAACGTTGGGAGGAAGACAAGTGACCTGGGATAAGAGCGACTAATGATGTCAAAATAAAACAGGAAGTGCAAATGAACAAAACAACACACAATAAAAGCAGGAACATGACAATATCACATTTATTAATGTTATCAGGATACGTTCTTCTTTCTTAAAATTTTGGTTATAGTCAGTATATATTATCACTCTGATCTCAGATCCTTGGTTACCATGTTTGATCCGACTGTCAACTACAGAACGTTGTATCTGAACCAGACGGATAACAGATGGAATGTCGGGTTTTGACCATATCTGTGAAAACCTCTAGTTTGTGGTACAGTGCCAATATACTACAGATGAAGGCTTTACTTTAACCATCGTTTAACCAGGCAAGTTGATTATGATCCAGTTCCTTTCATATCAACCACCTGGAGAAATGTTACAGGGGAGGCAGAAGCAATTAGGATGAACTGTCTTGATCAGGAACTGACTGACATAGATTCAGTATCACCTTGATGTTTGGGGGATCAGAACCAGGGACATTTCAGACATTAGTTAGATTCCCTGACCACTAGGCCACCTTGCCTGTCCTATTCAGCATTGCATTGCACATGAACAAAATGTACCTCAGCCATGTACATCTGTAATACACCAAACCCTCTTATTCCTTATATAGATTATTACTGAAGTCTACTGATTCCAGTCAAAGGGTGAGATTTACATTAGCGGTGTATAATAGGTAAGATATAATAGCATTGCTTATGTAAGGTTCATAGATTGCTCACGGTGTAGCTGTTACAAACACACCCACAAACAAAATATATTTTATATCAAACACACCCACATCCACACACAACATATATGTTTTATCCTATACTGTAGAGTTCCCATCTTACTTGTTTCTCAGTCCTTTCTGCTGCAGCTGAGACTGTATCATGTCCTTTATGTACATCCAACATACAAAGATAACAGATGCACTGCTGATCAGTACGACAGTAAATCTCCAGTAGTTTGTCATGATGAGAGCAGATCTTCTCCTGTAGTTGTCTGGAGGCTTGGACCAACTTGTGCTTCTTTAATGGAGTTACATCATAGTGAGGCTGGAGGTGAGTCTCACAGTAAGAGGCCAGACACACCAGACAGGACTTGACAGCTTTGAGTTTTCTCCCAGTGCAGAAATCACACTCCACATCTCCAGGTCCAGCATAATAATGATCAGGAGGAGCAGCTTGGAGTCTTGTCTTCTTCAGATTCTCCACCAATTCAGCCAGGATGGTGTTCCTGTTTAGAACAGGTCTTGGTATGAAGGTCTGTCTGCACTGGGGGCAGCTGTAGATACCCTTGTCATCTTCCTTGTCCAAACAGTCTTTAATACAGCCCATACAGTAACTGTGTCCACAGGGAATAGTTACTGGATCCTTCAGTAGATCTAAACAGATTGAACAACTAATTGAGCTTACGGCCTCTGTCATTTTTCACACACATACAAACAGAGAAGAAGAACTAAAGATTAGTTTTGTTTTCCTTGAACAGTTTCTTTTCAGAGGAGTGGTTTGTTTTCTGTGACTTCCTGGTTATGTGGTGAACTCAGATGTCAGATATCAGGTCTGGCCAGTAGAGGACAGTTGCGATCTATCATTGCCAGTCTGTGATCTTCAAGGTCTGGATTATAATTTCTCCCAATACCAGAACAATAATCAGAACAGCTGAAGTAATAGCTTGTGAATGCAGAAAGAGAGTGCATGTCAAACAAATAGAGATCCCACATATTTACTACAACTTTTTCTGTATAACAAACTTGTGAATGGAAGGTTCACAGTGACCTGAGTAAGGTAAGACTGCCACTTGTAAAGTCTTCATGAGATGTGCCATTTTATTGTAGTTTTGTCAAGTTGTCGTCTTTGTCTATTGTCTAGACATATCTCTGTGTCTTGCTGTATAGTTTTTATACTGTCATCTACCAGATAAAAAAAGAGGGAGATCCAGAAATACAACTTTTATTTTATTATTGAAAACACCCCTCAGCCCTTGTAGTCAAACAATAATTAAATTGGTTAATTTATTTAATATACTCTATCCAATGCATTTTAGTGCTCTAAAGCTACACACTAAAAAAAAATCTCCAAACTGAACACTTTGTAATTGTCCTAAACAGATTGCACACACTGTGCACGTTTTTACATTAGTTCCTACAGCCAACCAAAACTTTAATATATCAGGAAAAGACATTTGCAGCTCTTTTAATTGAACATTTGCAGCTCTGTTTATTGAACATTTGTGTATTACTTTCTAAACACAACAAACAAACCTCTATTTGTTAACTTCTCAGTTGCACATGGTATGTTTCCAATAGGCCCCAAATTGATATCTAATGAGTAAGTAAAACACAAAACACAAGAAGTTGAATTGTCCTAATTGTTTAAACAGCTCTCTTTATTACAACAACTAGAAACGGGAAAGTAGAGGATATAGGAAGAGAAGATGGAGCAAGAAGAGCTGAGGATGTAGGAGAAGAATCAAGAAGAGCTGAGGATGTAGGAGAAGAATCAAGAAGAGCTGAGGATGTAGGAGAAGAAGCAAGAAGAGTTAAGGATGTAGGAGAAGAGTCAAGAAGGGCTGAGGATGTAGGAGAAGAATCAAGAAGAGCTGAGGATGTAAGAAGAGGAGAAGAGGGAGGAGTAGAGGCAGAAGAGATGGGTACATTGGAGGGCATTGAAATAGTAGAAAGATCAAGAGAAGAAAATATAAGAAGACACGGACAGAGAGGAAGGGGACGGTTAGGGTTACCAAGGTGTAAGAGGAGGGAGGAGAGTACCAACAAGTCAATGTTCAATTGAACAAGAGCATGTCATTGTTGCCATGGTAGTCAAAGAAATTCAGCAAAGAATAAGACAGGACAATTAATCCTTCCACCATATTTTCCAATTGAGGGGTTCTTCTCCTCTTGGAGGTTTAAAGTATATGATCGCAACCCTAACAACCAAGTTAGTCTTCTTCAAGTAATGGAAAGAGGCCTGTTGAGATATTAAGGCACAACCATGTCAAGGTTGGATCCAGCTTTCACTGCGTTTTTTTCCCATGATTTATGACTTGTGAAAGTGTATGCTGGGATGTTGATGAAATTCTCTGGCCAGATGTAATTGAGAGGCAGGTTCAATAAAGTTTGTTGATTCAATGATTTCAGTACAGTGGATATAAAAAGTCTACAAATCCCTGTTATGATTAATCATGACAGAAGTTTTTCCACCTTTAATGTGACCTATAACATGAACAATTCAATTGAAAAACAAACTGAAGCGGGGGGGGGATCTTTGAGGGGGAAAAATGGAAAATTTTAAACTCAATAACTTGGTTGCATAAGTGTGCACATGCTTAAACTAATTCTTTGTTGATGTACCTTTTGATTTTATAACAGTACTCTTTTTGGGTAGGAGTCTATTAGCATGGCACAGATTTGCCCACTTTTCTTGGTAAAAGTGCTCAAAATCTGTCAGATTACGAGGATTACGATCTCCTGTGCACAGCCCTCTTCAGATCACCCCACAGATTTTCAATTGGATTCAGGTCTGGGCTTTGGCTGGGCCATTCCAAAATGTTATTCTTCTTCTGGTAAAGCCATGCTTTTGTGGATTTGGATGTGTGCTTTGGATCGTTGTCGTGCTGAACGGTGAACTTCATCTTCCTCTTTCTAACGGACGCCTGAAGGTTTTGTGCCAAAATTGCCTGGTATTTGGAACTGTTCATAATTCCTTCCACCCTGACTAAGGCCTCTGCTAAAGAAAAACAGCCCCAAAGCATGATGCTGCCACCACCATGCTTCACTGTGGGTAAGGTGTTCTTTGGGTGATGTGCAGTGTTGTTTTTGCGCCAAACATACCTTTTGGAATCATGGCTAAAATATTAAACCTTGGTTTCATCAGACCATAACACATTTTCCATCGTGCTTTTGGGATACTTGATGTTTGTTTTTCAAACCGGGCTTGGATGTTTTTCTTTGTAAGAAAAGGTTTCCGTCTTGCCACCCTCCCCATAGCCCATTCATATGAAGAATACGGGAGATTGTTGTCACATGTAGCACACAGCCAGTACTTGCCAGAAATTCCTGCAGTTCCTTTAATGTTGCTGTAGGCCTCTTAGAGGCCTCCCTGACCAGTTTTCTTTATAGATTGGAGGGACGTTTAGCTCTTGGTAATTTCTCTGTTGTGCCATATTTTGTCCACTTGATGATGACTGTCTTCACTGTGTTCCATGGAATATCTTATACTTTGGAAATTATTTTGTACCCTTTTCCTGACTGATATCTTTCAAAAATGTGATCCCTCTGATGCTTTGGATGCTCTCTGTGAACCATGGCTTTTGCTTTGAGATGCAACTAGAACAGCTGAATTTATTTGTAATTAATCAATCACCTTAAATGATGGCAGGTGTGTAATGACAACTATTTAACATGAGTTTGAATATGATTGGTCAATTATGAACACAGCCAAATCCCCAGTTATAAGAGGGTGTGCACACTTATGCAACCAGGTTATTGAGAGTTTTATATTTTTCCCCCTTGAAGATTTCAGTTTGTTTTTCAATAGAATTATTCCCATTATAGGTAACATTAAAAGTGGAAAAAGATCTGACATTATTTATTTTTTGTTTTATATCACAAAAACCTGGCATTTTAACAGGGGTGTGTAGAACATACTTGTAGTTTTAGTGTTTATTTTTAATGAATTCATTAATAGAATAAAATGCAGTGCTTTGTTATGCAGTGAATATTGATCTGTTTCTCCAACATAAGAATGTGTTTAGTTTGCTGTGGTAACCTTTTTGAGAGCAGTTACCTGAGTTTGGAGTAATGTGTCAAATTTATTGGGTAAATAAATAAAAACAAAGCTTGGTCCTCATCCATCATCTCTGAAGAAAACGTACGGGCAGGTGATATCACATCTTATCACATCTACCACACATGTGTAAATTGCCCATGCCGCCAACATTGCGGGAAAAATGTATATGTATAAATTAAACCCATAAAAACATTGGCAATATCTTTCCTTAAAGAATACTGAAAAAATGTTGCTCATTG
Source organism: Esox lucius (assembly GCF_011004845.1). Lineage (NCBI taxonomy): Eukaryota > Metazoa > Chordata > Actinopteri > Esociformes > Esocidae > Esox > Esox lucius. Next base: position 28,495,842 of record NC_047573.1, on the reverse strand, counting down.
TCCAATGATATTGTCCCGATGCTGTGTTGAGTTTTGTCCAGTTAGAAATCTGTAATTTCTACAGAGATAAAAGCCCTGGTTCATAGCAGCTCAGTTTGTAGTTTGGACCCTGTCCAGGGGCTATCTGATTTACTCCTTTGCCTGGTTGTCTATCCTGCTCCATTTTGAATGACATTGCCAGTGTTCACGTGGGTAATATTGTTATATGGTTATCAGTTGTGGTTACTACTCTGGATGGACTTTCATATCCTGTATGTGACAGCATTGTATTGAACATAATGGTCTTATGTGGCTCACTACCTACACCTAGGTTGTGGGTTTGAATCCCACTGAGATCACATACAAATCTTTGGCCTTATTGATAAGTCCACTTTTCAGGAAAAACAACGGGCGGAAAAAAGGTCTAAAGAAACTCCTCACAATACTGGATGGCCGTAAATTGTTTATATTTTATCCAGCGCAGAGAACAAGTCAAGTGTCTGTGCGTTGTTTTGATGTTAGTTCTCAAAACTCAGTTTTTTACCATCACTTTAATTAACCTTGATGTTAAAACTCTAGACACAAACCTCACAATTCTTGATGAAAATGCACATTCTTTTAAACTCTAAAATCTTTTCCAATTGATTGGATAAAATACACATAAACATAACATAAATTATTTGTTGAACAAAAATCACCTCATAGTTTTTTCTTATATGCCAAGACATGCTTAATGACCCTGGGATCCACTTGATCTTCATCATCACCGTCTTAGCGCAGCAGAAGTCTTCTCTTACCAATGTGTTAACACTTTTTCATTTGTTTCACATATTTTCACAACCATTATCAAAACAGTTACTCTATTGGATTATCTCTGTTGAACAAAAGGAAAACATCTATTCACAGATGATGGAAAGTACTTGCATAATTATGAATCTCTAGTGAACCTGTGTGAAACTCCTTTGCACAACTCTTCACTCAGCAGTCAGTCCTCATCCATCTATAAAAGCTGTTACCTCTGTGTTGCTATTTGCAAGCATGGATCAAAGAGGCCAAAAGCACGTAAGGAGAAGAAGAGGCCTTGGCAGAGGGGCCAGAGGAAGAGGAGTAGCAAGGAGAGGAAGAGGCCTTGATAGAGGGGTCAGAAGAAGAGGAGTTGTAAGGAGAGGAAGAGGCCTTGGCAGAGGGGCCTAAGGAAGAGGAGTAGCAAGGAGAGGAAGAGGCCTTGGCAGAGTGGCCCGAGGAAGAGGAGTAGTAAGGAGAGGAAGAGGCCTTGGCAGAGGGGCCCGAGGAAGAGGAGTTGAAAGGAGAGGAAGAGCACTTGATAGAGGGGTCAGAAGAAGAGGAGTTGTAAGGAGAGGAAGAGGCCTTGATAGAGGGGTCAGAAGAAGAGGAGTTGTAAGGAGAGGAAGAGGCCTTGACAGAGGGGCCTGAGGAAGAGGAGTTTGCATGCTTGGTGCAGGAGTCACAGAAAGAGGAGAAAACATTTCAAATGAAATCGGGGCAACAGTTATTGACCACGTCATCAATCATGGCTTGTCCTTTAGAGAGGCTGGACGAAGGTTCAAGCCCATTCTGAGTTGGACCACTGTGGCATCTGTCAGGCTTTTTCAGAATGAGAAAATGTAGGTAAATCAAAATGTCACTGTATACCACTGTGCATTTCAACTTTACTGTATTGAATAGAATATGTAAGTCACAATGTTACTGTATACCACTGTGTATTTCAACTTTACTGTATTGAATAGAATATGTAAGTCACAATGTTACTGTATACCACTGTGTATTTCAACTTTACTGTATTGAATAGAATATGTAAGTCACAATGTTACTGTATACCACTGTGTATTTCAACTTTACTGTATTGAATAGAATGTGTAAGTCACAATGTTACTGTATACCACTGTGTATTTCAACTTTACTGTATTGAATAGAATATGTAAATCACAATGTTACTGTATACCACTGTGTATTTCAACTTTACTGTACTTCCCTGCTGGCTGAAGAAACTGTCTCTACAGTAATGCAGTTGTTTCATGAATCCCATTCATGTCATATTGTTAATTTTTGACATGGTTTTTGCATTTACTTTATAGAATCCACCGACTATCACACTGGAGGCAGAGGAAAGATCTTTAGTGTTGAATAGGAGGCAGCCATTGTAGATGTGGTCATGACAAACAATGCAATCAGACTGCATGAAATCCAGGCAGCAGTAATTGCAGATCAGGGAGCATTTAGAAATATCAACAGTGTGAGTTTGGCAACAATTGATCGAGTCCTTAAACTAAACCATGTCAGAATGAATGATGATGATACAATTCCTCCCTGCATACACTCCTTTTTCTGAACCCAACTGAGAAGGTCTTCTATGCTTGGAGATGAAAGATGTCACCGTCCATATGAGCACATGTCCCTCCTGGATGTAATGAATGCTGGTGTCCCAGTAGTAGGTGCAGAGGACGGCCAGGGATGGATACGCTATGCAAGGAGGTTTTTCCCAGGGTGCATGGCAAGGGAAAACACCCAATGCAATGTTGAACCTGTGGCATAATCGTCAGGAACGAATGGACTAAATGTCAAGTTCTGAGTATTTCAACTCCTTATTTTGTTTTGGGATATTTCCATCCAGAAGTTTCCTTTGGTTGCTTTTTTTACAGTATTCAGAATTTCTGAGTTTGAAAAGTATGGAAATAAAAGTGACATGGACAAATCTGATGCAGTACAATGAAGAGTTGTTTCAAACATGAAGAATGTTTTTGAGTATTTCTGATGTTGGGTTAAATTCTTTATTGGTTCTTTGGTGAAGAAAGGGTTTGTTATCTCTAGTGAAATCATCTTGGGAGACAATAATACAATTCATGCTGTGATATGCTTGCTTGCCTTTTGGCACATAGTATAACTATTTAAAGAATCAACATGTGGCACAGGCATTTATCAGAAATTACTATAAAGCTTAACTGGTTCATATTCATAGCTGCATTTGTATTTTGTTGTCCATTATGTAATGATTGCTTGAAATAATATTGTAATATTATAATATTGACCACAAGTTGTAATATTTGATGGTAATATTTGCTTTGTTGCATGTTTTTATGTTTCGTAAGGGTTAGATCATGTTGCAAACAAAATTAGTCATTTTGGCCAGTGAGCTTGAGTTTCAGCCTGTGTGTTAACTGTTTTGAAAAGTGATGATAAAGTGGACAAATGTGTTTGAGCAATCAAGAAAAACTGTAACATCAAAGTATTACCATTTCAAAATGCAATTCACATATTACATCTGAGAAGGAACTGAAAAATGGAAAGTCCAAATTTAGTTACCAGTTAAATGATTCTATGTTAGTTAGTATAGAAATGTGTCCTAGTAAATTGTCATTGGAATATTTATGGTTAACAGATGTTTCTGTAAGGTTGGAATGCAGGGACAAAAGGGCTGCTTTTAATTGCTTAGCCTGCTTGATCCTTGAGGTACCCCTGTGTCATCTCAAGAGCCTCAGGCAACAGATCGGGGGGTGTCACTTATTGATGAGATAGACACCGTACCATTTAGAGACCCCATAAATTGATATGTTTTTCAAATATGGTGCTTATCTGTGAGCTCTTTGGGCTTATGAATGTCAGGGAGTGATTGTGGGGAGAAACGGCAGATGTGCTGATGTTAAACAGATAATGGATAATATGCGTACAGCCCCGGATTGTTTATGGAACGTTGGAGATGCTGTACAGCTCCAAATTCGATCCTGAAGACCTTAAGTCTTGGACTGAAAAAATTAGGAGTCTAAAACAACCTGTGGAGGAAACTGAACACAAAACCTCCAAAGTTTGTGGTTAAAATGTTGCTCCGGTCTCTACAGCCCCACCACCGTATGGGCCCAAAGCTCCGGTCTCTACAGCCCCACCACCGTATGGGCCCAATGCTCCGGTCTCTACAGCCCCACCACCGTATGGGCCCAATGCTCCGGTCTCGACAGCCCCACCACCGTATGGGCCCAATGCTCCGGACTCTACAGCCCCACCACCGTATGGGTCCAAAGCTCCGGTCTCTACAGCCCCACCACCGTATGGGTCCAAAGCTCCGGTCTCTACAGCCCCACCACCGTATGGGCCCAATGCTCCGGTCTCTACAGCCCCACCACCGTATGGGCCCAATGCTCCGGTCTCTACAGCCCCACCACCGTATGGGCCCAAAGCTCCGGTCTCTACAGCACCACCACCGTATGGGTCCAATGCTCCGGTCTCTACAGCCCCACCACCGTATGGGTCCAATGCTCCGGTCTCTACAGCCCCACCACCGTATGGGTCCAATGCTCCGGGGGTCCAATGCTCCAGTCTCTACAGCCCCACCACCGTATGGGCCCAAAGCTCTGGCGTTGAATTCATACTAAAACTTTGCGTACGGATAAAGCCATAAATGTGCGTACGCACCAAAAAAATCAGATGTATGAATCTCTGTGTACGCAGCATTCCACATACATTCTCTTTGTACATCCCAATCTACGCAAAATTGAGCGCACATGCACGAGTACCACACCACACCCTGTCTCCTCCCTCAATTAAATCTATTTAAATATGGTAATTAGTTCAATTTGGCAAAAGAAACCTGCAAGAACATGGCTAAAGCAAGCAAGAAACGAAATTTCACTGAAAACGAATTAGAGGTGCTACTATCAGAGGTAGAAACAAGAAAAAATATTTTATTTGGAAATCTGTCCTCTGGAATTAATAACAAAAGAAAGAAAAAAGAATGGGCAAGTTTGTCTGATGCCGTCAACGCGGTGGGATCTGAGAGTCGCACCGTAAATGAACTGAAGAAGAAATGGTCAGACATAAAGGTGGAAGTTAAGCGGAGAACTGCTGCGCACCGACAAAGTGTGGGCAGAACAGGCGGTGGTACAGGGACCGATGAACTTGCACCCTTTGATCAGAGAGTTGCCTCTATTGTAGGAGACACGTTAATCTCTGGAATCGTATCCGCTGATGTAGGAGACTCGGATATACTACAGGACTGCCAGCAAGGTGACTCAGATTTATTTCCTTAACTTTGATATACATAGCCAGCCACCGTTTAATTTTAAAATGCATGCAATATAGCAAAAAGTACACCAGAGATTTCACGTATCCACTGCTTTTATTGCAAATGCGTGTACCCATTAATAAGGAACAGACTGAAATTACTGTTAAGATGTGCCTGTGTTTATTTGGACTTAGGAACCGCAGGAACGTCCACTGGCACGCACTCAGAGTCCGCACCACCTGAGCAGTCAGAGCCCATTCAGTCCAGCGTCTCCCGTGTCTCTAATGTTCCCCCCAGTGCTGAAGCCCGTCCATCTGGCCGTGTCTTGACGCATGCTGTTCTGGAGTCACAACAGCTAATTGTTAGGGCCATTGAAGAAATGAACAGTCACCTTAAAAATGTCACTGACGCACTCACAGAAATAAGCCATACATTAAAAGAATTGGTCAAAAAATGAACTTTCTGTCTGAGTACCATTTATATTTTCGCAATTATACGTTGACGGGCCTGAATGGCTTGTTGATTGTGCTGCACATATACTGGTCCTGGGTCAGGGTCATCTGGCGGTGCCCCCACCTCACCAAGGGGTATGCCATGCCTGTGCGCGACATTGTGCAGCACTCCACAGGCCAGTATGATGCGGCAAACCTTGTCAGGGCGGTATAACAGCATCCCCCCGGTCCTGTCAAGGCAGCGCCACCGACATTTCAGCTGCCCAATCGCCCGCTCCACAACTGACCGAGTGCGGGAATGGGCATCATTGTATCTGCGCTCTCGGTCAGTTTGTGGGTTGGTGAGGGGGGTTAACAGCCACGTCTTTAGTGGATAACCACTGTCTCCTGATGGGCAGTAATAATAATTACAGACACAAACATTTTACTTTTAGATAGAACCATGCATTTAAATGCATAACTTACCAAGTAGCCACCCATCGCGCACCCTGCCAGCTTGGAGTCTCATCCCAACCATGCTGTTTGTAAGGATATATGAATCATGGGTTGACCCAGGCCACCTTGCCACAATATTTGTTAGGCGCATTTGTGCATCACATATAATCTGCACATTTATTGAATGGAAATGTTTCCGATTCACATATGCAAATTCGTCTTCAGATGGCGCCTTTATAGCAATATGTGTGCAGTCGATCGCTCCGATTACATTAGGAAAACCGGCTATCGCTGCAAATTGCGCTTTGATGTTTGGCTGGTCACCTGCATCGTATGGGAACGTTATATACCTGGTAGACAAGCGGATGATGCCGTCCCATACAGGTGGCATTGCACGGCTCAAACACGACTGGCTTATTCCTGAGCGGTCTGCCAGTTCTCTTTGGAAAGAACCGGTTGCTAGGAAACCAAGTGTAGTAAGCACCTGTAAAGGAACGGGTAATGCGTGGCTTCTCACTGTCTCTCTTTCCAAATTCGGACCCAACTCAGCGCAGAGCTCCAAGAGTATAGCCCTTGGAAATCTGAAACGGCTGATAAGCCAGTCATCATCGTGGGCCAGAAAATCACTGTGGTCCCTAAAAACCCGTTCTCTCCGGATTTGTCCATTGAAAATGTCTTCTAATAAAGCCAAAGCTGCCATTGCTAGACGGGTTGTATCAATTTTCACATCCTTTATATATGTTCTTACTTAATTGCATAATTAATAGAATATTCTAATAAGACTCGTGTGACAATAATATGGCAAATCATTTATCAATTACAAATTATAAGCAATATCTGGCAGGTGCGATAGAACAGTTCGTAGTGTAATGTTTGCCACTTCACTTTATTGCCTCTATGTGTCGCCAACGGACAAACATCATAAAAATGTACGTACGCCAGGCCTGAAGTTTACGTGGAAGAACGCACATTCTTACGTTAATTTCACTGTTAGTACATCTGACCGTGAACGTGAAAGCTGGCGTACGCCGTGTTTTCGTGCGTACGCAAGATTCAATCAATCAATCAATCAAAATGTATTTATAAAGCGCTTTTTACAACAGCAGTTGTCACAAAGTGCTTTACAGAGACACCCGGCCTTAAACCCCAAGGAGCAAACAACAGCAGTGTTGAATTTCAGTGGCTAGGAAAAACTCCCTAAGAAGGTCGAATTTTAGGAAGAAACCTAGAGAGGACCCAGGCTCAGAGGGGTGACCAGTCCTCTTCTGGCTGTGCCGGGTGAGATATTAAGAGTCCAATTGGAATAATAAATAAATTTCTCTTGGCTAAATCCAGAGTATATTCGATTTTAGACTAGGTCAGAAGTATGACCAGGTGGACAAGGACAGGAACAGCAACGGTCCCCCCAAACCAGGTAATCCGCCGGTGTGGACCAGGACCTCATCTCCTTCTAAAATTTAAAATTGGAGGAAACTGAGAAAAGTTAGTAGTACATCCCTCATGTCCCCCAGCACAATAATATAGCAGCGTAACACCTTGGAAACTGAGATTGATACATGAGGCCCCTGGTCTCTACAGCCCCACCACCATATGGGCCCAATGCTCCGGTCTCTACAGCCCCACCACCGTATGGGTCCTCAGGCTTCCTCATTGTATCCGTCACTGGAGCCTGTTGCACCACTGGCACAGGATGAGGATTTCGGTCCGAGGATGTGGTCTACCCGTGGGTCAGCTATAGCTGCAGAGCAAAAGGTGGCCCTTGGTAGAGATCCGCCTGCATCTATTTCACTCTGTGGTACCACTGAAGGCCTGGCGTTCTTTCACCCCTCAGGAGAAAGACACGATCCTCCACTCCGTCCCTCCCCTCAAAGCAAATGATTCCAACGGTGATACCTGGGACCGTATCTGGTCTGCCCTTCACACACACAATTTGGCCATGGCGGATTGCATAGCTACTGTTGAAGGACCAGCTCCTCTGGGTTACATTGCCATAGTACAACACATTGTGTTAAATGACAATAACCCTCAGGACGTAGTTGAGTATCAACAGTGTTACACTGATTATGAATCAGACATACAGGCTATTATTGGTTCTGGCACTATTCATTTCTCTGCTCTGTCATCATTGTGCTGAGGCCCTAGTGAATTATTTTCCACGTATGCTGATAGATTTCCACGTTCCCACCGTGACCATACAGAGGTAACAGGGGCTCCGCGGACCTGATGTCATTTTACATAATGCTCAATCAAATATGAATGATGAAATGAGGGACATGTACACGAGCACTCTGCCACAAAACCTGGTCTGATGGTCTGAATTGGGGCAATCGTGTAGAGAAAGCTGGACAGGATAAGCAACATAGATCTAGCTTGAAACCCAAACATTTTAAACCTGTGTCCACTATCACTATTTACGATCTCTGTTCCCTTTGCCTTGATTCTGTCCCCGTCGTTACCTCCCCTGATGGTTCAGGTTTGGGTGGGTAAAAATCAGGTGGGCAATGTTTTAGGTGTAGATATTTTATCACGACTGGAGTCGTAATGTATACTTTTGACCAATTCCTGTCAATCCATATGACTGATCGTGTTATGTCTGTTCCTCTTGAAAAGCCAACCTCCTCCAACAAAATCTTCAGCCCCAGTGCAGATACCTCATCTCTGTTCTAACATGCTCAACTATTTCATGTCTGCTTTTCCCAATCTCTGGGCTATAACTAAATTAGGTGTTGGCAAGAGTCCCATTCCTCCAGTTGAGGTGTCCAGGCCTTGCCATGTATTTGTTCAGCAATACCCGCTCAGGCGTGAGACTGCTAAAGCAGCTATTGGTATTATATCAATCAATCAAATGTATTTATTAAGCCCTTTTTACAACAGCAGTTGTCACAAAGTGCTTTACAGAGACACCCGGCCTTAAACCCCTAGGAGCAAACAGTATTGTTGAAATTCAGTGGCTAGGAAAAACTCCCTAAGAAGGCTGAATTTTAGGAAGAAACCTAGAGAGGACCTAGGCTCAGAGGGGTGACCAGTCCTCTTCTGGCTGTGCGATGTGTTGTGGGAGCAAGGAACCAGGTTGCAGGCAGAGGTAGTCGGTGTAGTTCTATTTAATTACAAGAAACAAACAAACACCGAGCACAAAAAAACAAACGCAAGCAAGTGGCTGTCTAAAGCAGCAAAATAAATGTAGCAACGGGTATAAGGAACTTACATTTAACCGGCAACACACGACCTCAAACATGACAACATCAATGATCCACACTGTGGGGAGCAGAGGGGAAACATTTAAACACTTTCTTATTGGTAGATAGGGACCTGGTGTGAACGATGATTGGCGAAATGTGACACAAGTCTGGGATGCATTCATGTGAGGATGGAAACTGAGAATGTACGGAACGGTGGCGCTGCTGCTCACCGTACCATTACACCGGGTTAGATATTAGGAGTCCAATTGGAATAATTAATACAAATCTCTGGGTTAAATCCAGAGTCTATTTGATTTTCGACTAGGTCAGAAGTATGACCAGGTGGACAAGGACAGGGAAAGCAACGGGCCCCCCAAACCAGGTACTCCGCAGGTGTGGACCAGGACCTCATCTCCTCCTAAAATGTAAAACTGTAGGAGACTGAGAAAAGTTAGAAAGTGCATTCCTCATATCCCCCAGCACAATAATATAGCAGCGTAACACCTTGGAACTGAGACTTATTATATCTACGTTGCACGCTGCTGATGTTGTGTAAAAGCTACTCCTCTAAATGCCAGTCCCACTACGATTGTCAACGACCTGGGTACGCATCATGTGATGTTTTTTACCTGTGACATCACTAATGGCTTCTGGACTGTTCCTATCCGGCCAGAGGACCAGCACCAATTTGCTTTCACATGTAATGGGGAGCAATATACTTTTAGTCGCCTCCCTCAGGGATATTGTGATAGCCCCTCTATTCGTTCAAGCTATACTACAGATGCCCGGACCCCTCACCCTTACAGGCTTACGTTCTGTTGTGGGTCTGTCTAACTACAACCGTTGATATATCCCAGAGTTTTCTGACTTGGCCAAACCACTGAATGATGCACAAAGGGGGTTGCCTGGCTCCGTTCTAGTTGATTGGTCTCCGGAGATGGAGGAATCCTTTACTCTCCTGAAAACAACCTTTGCCTGGTTCCCAGCCCTCAAGCATGTCGATTCTCAAACAAGACTTTCATACCTGGACTCACGTTGGTTTGCATGGACGTAACTGTGTTCTGATTCAACTTCAAGTGGACGACACTATGGGCATTGTGGGATATAATTCCTGTGTGATCCCTACCTCCATCAGAAGCCAGCCAACCTGCCTAATGGCCATGTACTGTGTTGAATGGGCCTTAAAGGCAATAGAACCTGTTACTGGATACAGCACTATCCACCTCCATACCCCAAACAGGTTTATGCGTGTCCTCACTCACACGCCTTTGAGACCCATGGGAAACGGCTTGGACTGCTCCACACATCCGTATTCATACTGACACCAGGTTGAACCCGGCAGCCCTGTTGCCAGACACGGGGGCCCCACACGACTGCTGTGACAAGGTCTTGGTGCAGAAAGGCCATTCCGTCTCTGATGAACCTTTTGCTGATGCTGTGGACCTCCATGTTGACAGCAGGTCCTACTACATTAATGACTGTTGTGTTACTGGTTGGGCGGTCATAAGGGGGGTGAGTGGTGACATCGTTTCTGCAGGTTCTCTTTCGACTGGCGGTGCCCAGGTGGCTGAGCGCTATGCCTTAAGCGCTGCACTGGGGTATGCTGAGAAAGCCACAGCCCCTGTTAACATTTATACAGATAGTGCATACGCATACAATGTGGTGCATAATTATGGCCCAGTCTAGAAAAATCTGGGTTATTTGACAACTGGTGGTGTGCCCATTAGTCACAAAGATGTTGTTTTACGAATAATGACCAGATGTGCATATTTAAGTAACCAGCAGGTGTCCGTATGTAAAGTTACAGGGCACAGTCCTTTCACTGATCAAGTGGCTAGAGGGAATGTTCTTGCGGATGACGGCTCCAGGAATGCAGCTTCACTGCCCTTTGCTGATGTGGCTCCCTTATTCCCGGTACCTGATAGAACAGCTTCTGAGGAGGAACTATTCGAGTATTACAAGCATGACCCCGTGGAGGAGATGTGGAAACACAGGGGCGCGACCATGAGATCCCTGGACTCTCTGGTTTGTCAGCCTGTTTGGAAGTGTGTGGTATGATGTTAAGTTTGTTGACCTTTATAACGATTCTTGCTTTTGGTTTATTATTGTATCTTTTCATCCGTTGCTGTTGTTGTTCCTATAACCGTATGTCCTCCATTCCCTTAGCCCCTGTTTTTTCTTTACATGATTGTAATGTTGTGTTTTTGCTATTATGTGTGGACACAAAGGAATCGAAAAATGTAAAGTCCACAATTTAGTTACTAGATAAATGATTAGGTAGTATTGGGATGTTTCTATGTTCTTGTATTCTGTTCCAGTAGGTTGTCATTGGAATGTTTACGGTTAACAGATGTTTCTGTAAGGAGGGAATGCAGGGCCAAAGGGTTACTTTTAAATGCCTAGTTTAATTACTTATGTGATTTTCTGGATATTTGTTTTAGATTCTGTCTCTCACAGTTGAATTGTACCTATGATACAAATTACAGACTTCTACATGCTTTGTAAGTAGGAAAACCTGCAAAATCGGCAGTGAGTCAAATACTTGTTCTCTCCCCTGTATCCTCTCTTTATGTCTTTTTAGCCGGAGGTTCTTTAGACTTGTGGTCTACTATAATACATCTCTGTAGTTTAACAACGCTCTGCCATTGATGACTTTGCATAAGTCACCCATCAATTCTCCTAAACATCTTGTTTTCCAGATCAGGCCACACGTTAACAGGTATCCACTAAACAAGTTACGCTTCTGCCTATTACTTATATTCTCAGTGAAGGAAGAAATGTCAACAAAACCCATTATTTCTGTGTATATCTATTCTGTGATGCATTCTCTCTGAAGAGCTTGATACAACTTCCCATCTGATCTCCATATTTGTGTAACAAGTGTAGTCTCTCATTGTTGTCCTCATTTCAGGATTTACTACATGACGTTAAAACTTCCCAGTCGTTGACATGGTACTCTACGCCTAATGTGGCATCTGTATATTCAGTTCCCGTGGAAAACCTGTACAGCTTCACTTTAGAGGCAGGGTAATCAAAAATAAACCCAAGCATATTCCCATCAGGCTAGTTGTGTTGACCCATTAACAGCTTAAAGGATGGCACTTGAGTTCTATTCAGATTGAGGAAGCACTTCTTTGGTGGATCAAATATTTCTGGAACATAGTCTTCCACTTTCCTATCTTCCATTCTACGGCCTACTTCATAAGTCAGGGCTATCACAAGTGTATCGCTCAGTACCAAAGACATTATTTTCAGTCATGTGAAGCAAAGATCTTAAATATGTAATGGAAATGAAAAAGCTAAAGTTCAGCTTTGGCCAAGAAGGAACGTACCTCATTTATGGCACACACTCCCTGCCCCAAGAGCCCTAAAACCAAACCACCCTTGACCAAACCCCCTTTGACCAACCCCCTTCCTCTGAGCAGACCAGCCCCCTACCTTTCCCAGGCTCATCTCCCTCCTGTGAGAAACACATTTAAAAACACATCCTACATCCTATTATTAATTCTATAATCACCTTTACCTTCCGGCCACACCACTCAAAGGTCAAAGGTCAATCCCTAAAGCCATAAATCAGACATTGAACACACAAAAGTGTAATAAAGTGTATAATATCCCTCTCTCCAGTGTATTGGTCATATACATAAGATACAGTGTAACAGTTTATTGGTCATTGTTGGAGCTACATTAGTGTGTTTCAGTAGTGGTAATTTTGTAGATTAATTTGTTTATTATTATGATTTTGTTCATATTAGTAATATATCTTTTTGGTAATATTCATTTGTTTGTTTAGTTAATTGTTTCTTATTGATACGTTTAGTTTATTTATGGCTAGTTTAATAATTACAATGTTTGATTTAGACACCAGAGGGCAGTGGTGGGCTGTTATGGAAATGTTGAACTAAGGTGCTTTTGAGAAATGTCTGTCTTTCCATTGGCTGATATGTAAATCTGTACTTTGATTGTGACACACATGTCTGTATAATATCAGAGGATTATTAGGTATTTGGGCCATGTCCTCCTGCCTAGAAGGATGTATTCTTTGTCGTCCTATACATGTATGAATAAGTTACTAGTTAAAGATGCCGAGAGGGGTCTGGTGTTTGAATAGGAGACATCCTTGACCGGCACGGGTGGATTAGAGGGGTACTCGTAAATCTGTATAACCCTTTAGTGTCTCTGTTGATTATCCAGACATTGTGTCTCCTCAGGAGTTGAGAAGGATAAGGTGGGGGGACAGCCCGCCCTTTGGGTAAATGTTACACAAGACAGATGGCAGCATCTTACCACACCCCTTTTTCTATGTAATAAATACGGATTGTTCATGTATTGAGTTAGAGACTCCTCGGATGATTATGTATGTAAGCGTTTGACGCGTCTCTCTTAACTGCATAATAGTTAATAAAACTGTTAGAATGTGCCAAGAGAACTTTGTCTCTGTTTCTTACTCCGAGTGTCGATACATGGAATTTCCATCACATGGGCACAGGTAAAGGTGAATATAGGTAGGAAGAAGAAGATGCCATGTATGCACCTGGGTTATGGTCACTATGATGGGCATTATTGAATGTTGATTATCTTCTGGTACGAGACAGAGGCCTGGCCCGAGCTAAGAAATCTTCAATTGGTATGTACTGCTGGAAATGCCGTATAGGAAGACGGTTTCATGAAAAGTTACTTGAACTTAAAACTTGGACTGCTTTAATTGGCTGTGTGCTTGTGTGGATGAAGAGGATTGTTTGTATAAAACAAAGTTGTTTCAATGAATGTTGCCATCTTCTGCTAAAACCTTGTTGCTCGAATGTGAACATTCACCGATATTATCAACAATAAGGCTACAAGTCTGCAACAAAATGACTGATGTGGAGAGGTCAGAAGCAAAGCGGTCAATCAAATTGACTTCTAAAGGAATGTACATTTACATACAAACGCACTTTAAAAACTAACCAGGCTAAAAAGCTTATGGATAAAATCCATGCCTTAATGGATTTAAATGAAAATGCTGAAGCAGTGAATACACAGCTCGCTTTGTTCATTAAGTGCTATGAAGAAGCACTCGATATACATGAAACTTTGATGGAATTGCCTCTACCAGAAGATAAAATACTCATCACTAAAACAAAAAACATCAGAAACATCCTGGGGTCCTTCATATAGAAAGACAGGCTGTAGGCACATCTGTAGAACAAGCCAAACATCCTGTGAGGCTTCCAAGTAATTCAATCACAACCTTTCAGACATGTGGCCATATTGGGGCCGGTGTGGAAGATGATTCTACCTTCTCTATTGTTGCAGTGAAGGTCAGAAGCAAACTGACTAATACGATCACGCAGACATATGCTTTCCTGGATCCTGGCAGTTCCGGCACATTCTGTACAGAAACCATGGCAAAAAGATTACATTTGTGAGGTAAGAAGATAAGCATTTTGTTGAGAACAATGGGCCAACGGAAGGTTGTGAATGCTCATGTTTTGTCAGGTCTTGAAGTGTCTGGCATGGGTGCTGAAGATTTCATTGAGCTTCCTGATGTTTTGACTCAAAGAGCTATACCTGTGTCTACACTTAATATTCCACGACAAGCAGATATTGATCCACGGCCGTACTTGAAGGATGTAATACTCCATGACATTCATGCAAATTTAGATCTGCTTATTGGAACTGACGCCCCTAAGGTTTTGGAGCCGTGGGAAGTTAAAAATAGCCAAAATGATGGCCCATATGCTGTCAGAACCAGGGTTGGCTGGGTCATTAATGGTCCTCTTCATGGTGGAAGTCGTAGAGGTAAGAGGGGATATTCTGCTGTAACAATAAATCGCATCTCTGTTGAACATCTGCAAGAAATGCTTGTTAAGCAGTACCACCATGACTTTAATGAGAAATCATCAGAAGAGCAGATTGAAATGTCCAGAGAAGATGTTAAGTTCATGGATATTGTCAGTAGCACAGCAAAACTAATTGAAGGTCGTTACTGCATTGACTTGCCATTCAGAAAGGAAAATGTAATCCTGCCAGATAATTTGTTATATAGCAGAACAGCGCTTATGTAGCCTGAAAAGAAAGTTTGACAGGAACTGTGTTTTTAAGGAGGAATATATCACGTTCCTAAATGAAATGATAACACAGCGACATGCTGAGCTAGTTCCTCTTGACCAGCTGACACAGAGCAACAGGAAAGTGTGGTATATCCCTCATTACGGGGTGTATCATCCTCAGAAGGGCAAGCTGAGAGTTGTTTTTGACAAAGGAACATCGCTCAATAGTCAGCTTTTGCCAGGCTCACCAACAGCCTCATTGGAGTTTTAGTCCGATTTAGACAGGAGCCTATTGCAATAGTGGCTGATATGCATTGTTTGTTTCACCAGGTTCATGTCTCGAGTAAGCACGTTAACTTTCTCCGCTTCCTCTGGTGGCCAGGGTGTGACACTGCACAGGCTTTGCAGGAATACCGCATGAAGGTGCATCTATTTGGAGCTGCACCATCGCCAAGCTGTGCCAATTATGCCTTGAGGAGAACTGCAGATGACAATGCAGAACACTTCCCTCCAGAGGTTGTGAGCACAGTGAAAAACAATTTTTATGTCGATGATTGCCTCTGTTCAATGGCCTCAGAAGAGGAAGCTAAGAAAATGATCCAGGATTTAATTGCACTTTGTCAGAAAGGAGGATTCACTCTTTCAAAGTGGGTCAGCAATAGACGTGCAGTATTGCGCTCTGTTAGTGAAAGCCACAGAGCAAAAGACATGATGGAGCTGGATTTGGATACAGATCAACTTCCTGTTGAACGTACATTAGTACTACAGTGGTATGTTGAGTCTGATCAATTTGGATTTAAGGCCTCAGCACTAGAGCAACCACAGACGAGAAGAGGTATTCTTTCAGTGGTCAGCTCCCTCTATGACCCATTGGGCTTCCTTGCTCCATTTAGCATGATGGCTAAGTTGTTACTGCAGGAACTCTGTAGAATAAATCTTGGATGGGACGAAGATATTCCCCATGTTCTTGCTAAGCAATGGGCTGGTTGGTTGGAAGATCTCCACAAGGTGGTAAAGTTCAAGATTGATCGCTGCATTAAGCCTAATGACTTCGGCAGCCCTGTCACTATACAGCTTCACCACTTCTCTGATGCCAGTGAGGTTGGGTATGGAGCTGTCTCTTACTTAAGACAGGAAAGGGATAATAAAGTCCATGTTGCATTTATGATGGGGAAAGCCAGAGTTGCTCCACTGAAGCAGACAACAATTCCTCGCCTGGAGCTAACAGCTGCAGTCCTTGCTGTTAGAGTAGACCGCATGCTACAGAAGGAGTTGCAACTTAGGCTGGAGAAGTCAGTTTTCTGGACCGACAGCACAACAGTCCTTAAATATATATCAAATGAAAGCAGGCGATTCCATATCTTTGTTGCCAACATAATTGCAGTCATCAGAGAGGCAACTGATGTTGATCAGTGGAGATATGTGGGGACGAAGGAAAACCCAGCAGATGAAGCGTCAAGAGGAATGAGGGCTGAAGAGCTCCTGAATGGACGGAGATGGATGATGGGACCTGATTTCCTTTATAAGTCCAAGGATGGGTGGCCTAAATTAGATGTAGACCTTCAAGTGATTCCTGGTGCTGACCCTGAGATCAAAAGCGACTTGACAGTGAATGCTGTTGTTAAAGACACAGACAATGCTATGAGCCATCTGATTCATTACTTTTTATCTTGGAAGAGACTGCAGGTAGCTGTAGCTTGGCTTCTTAAGATCAAGGATACTCTTGTGTTATTGGGACATAGGAGAAAGGAGCTTTATGCCTCTGCTGACCTTGGTATGGACACTACAGACTGTCACCGTCAGTTGGAAAGCCAAATGCAGAGCTTTAAGGCTACGCTTAAATGACAGAGTCTGATACCTCAAGATGTGGCCAGGGCAGAGCTGTCAATCATCCAGTATGTACAACATCAACGGTTTAAGGAAGAAATTACCTTGTTGCAGAGTGGTGTGAAATCCATATCCAAGGACAGTCCACTGTACAGATTGGACCCAGTGATGGATGGTAAGATTCTCAGAGTGGGTGGTCGGTTAAGCAAAGCCTCACTGCCAGTGGAATCCAAGCATCCTGCTATTCTGTCAAAAGACCTGCATGTATCAACATTAATTCTGCGCCATATTCATCAGCAGATAGGTCATGCTGGAAGAAATGATATGTTGTCCAGTTTAATGCGGAAGTATTGGATTATAAATGCAAACTCTGCTGCCAGAAAAGTCATATCAGATTGTGTTGTTTGCAGACGCAACAGAAGAAGACTCCTTGAACCAAAAAATGGCGGACTTACCTGCTGAAAGAGTGTTTCCTGATGAAGCCCCTTTTACTCATGTTGGCATTGATTATTTTGGGCCCATTGAGGTTAAAAGAAGCAGAAGTCTTCTCAAAAGATACGGAGTGCTCTTTACCTGTATGACCAGCCGTGCTGTACACTTGGAAGTAGCATCTACATTGGATACAGACTCCTGTATAAATTCAGTGAGAAGGTTAATCTGCAGACGAGGCCCAGTTTCAACGCTCAGGTCTGACAATGGAACTAACTTTGTTGGAGCCAGCCGTGAGCTCAAGGAGAGTCTGACTGTTCTGAATCATGGTAAAATTTAAAGAGCCTTTCTTCAGGATGGCATAGAATGGAGATTTAACACCCCATCAGCTTCCCATCAAGGTGGTGTTTGGGAGCGTTTGATTCAGTCAGTGAAAAGTGTTCTTACCTCAGTCCTTAAACAGCAGACCCTCGACGATGAAGCATTTGTGGAAGTCTAACACTTCCCCGAGTTGGTTTGTTGGAAAGGAGAATAAAACACCAGGAGTCAGGTCAATTACCGTATCGTATATCCATTTATTACAGAAGCTTCTGGAGACAAGTGTCGCCGCACAATGTCTAAGGATCAACAGTCAAAACATAATTTTTATACTTCTACTACGCCCAAAAAGATAGAGGCGTTAACTTACAAAGCAAGTGTTTCCCAGTTCTATTCCTTATAGGATAACTGCAAGTACCCCTTGCCTCCCTTCTGGTTTCTGTCTTGTCTGTCAGACTATGTGTGTGTCTCTAACCTGTGTCCTGTTTCTCAAAAGACCGACATACTAAATCTTTCTCTCCCCGGCAACCGTTTGAACAGGGTTTCCTATTCTCCTACTTGCTCCTTCAGTTTCAGCTCATACTACAAACATTTAACCCTCCTATTATGTTGTGGGTCAATTTGACCCATTTCCACTTTTGCGTTGTCTAAAATACTAGTTAACCACTATTTTTCGCCATGAAATTGCATGACTTTTCCTCATTTAGGGTCATGAACATAACTGCAAATTGTGGACACACTGATGTGTTGTGGAATGTCTGTGTAGATTTTGTATACAAACATGATGTTGTGGGTCATTTTGACCCGGAGGCTTTCATGTGTATATATATTTGCACAGGTGCAAAATAAAAAAGTGTCTTTGATTTCTTTTATTTTGACTGGTCCTGGTTGCACTTTTAGAATTGTGTTTGGGTGTTCCCAAGCTTCTCCTCAGTGTGAGAGCGGCAGGTCACTGACACAGACACTCAAAAATGAGCTCCAAAAGATTTTCAATCAATGAAGTCTTATCACATATTCTGGATTGTGACAATGAAAAAGAAGAGGTTTCAGAGACAGAGGACATTTCAGAGATAGAGGACAATGCTGTTGATGATCCAGATTTTGTCTTCAGTGAAGAGGATTCAGAGGAGGAGTCTGCCGTACCATCCCCACCATCAGATGAGAGAGAGAGCATGCAACAACCATCAAGAGAAGGGAAGATATGGAAGTCTAAAGATGGTCATATTGAATGGTCACCGTCACCACAACGAGGTCAAGGTAGACTCTCAGCTTCCAATGTAATAAAAATGGTTCCAGGGCCTACACGATTGGCTGTCACTCGAGTCCATGACATACAATCAGCTTTTGAGTTCTTTTTACCCCTAGCAATAGAGAAGATTGTACTGGACATGACCAACTTGGAGGGGAGCCATATGTTTCAAGAGAACTGGAAGCCACTGGATCGGATCATTCCTCTAAATTTCCTTTCTCTGAAAACGCGTCGTTTCGTACTGCCCAAAGAAGTATGTTTTTGTAATGAGTACAATGCACAAAGATGCATCGCTGAGCGCAAGAGAGGATATCAAGCCACAAATCATACTGGACTACAATTCCACCAAAGGAGGAGTTGACAATTTGGATAAAGTCACAGCAACATATAGTTGTCAGCGCATGACTGCCCGCTGGCCTTTGGTGATTTTCTACAACATTGTGGATGTGTCTGCTTACAATGCCTATGTCCTGTGGACTGAAATCAACCAGCAAAGAAATGGTGGCAAATTGTACTGACGCCGGCTTTTCCTAGAGGAGCTCAGCAAAGCTCTCATCACTCCCAAGATCCAGAAGAAAGTCCGGCCTCCTCGATCGACAGCAGCTGCCGTCCAGAAAATTCTAGCTGGACCATCAAGACATGCCTCCAATCAACCAGAAATGGATCCAGTGGATACAGGCAGTGGCAAGAAACGGAAAAGATGCCAGCTCTGCCCCCCTTGACAAGTCAGTAAAACAAGCACCATTTGTGTAGAATGCAATAAATACATCTGCAGAAAGCACACACACACATTGTGTTCAACATGTAGAGAGAAAGACTGAAGGGATAATATGGACCAATAGGGGGAAAAAAGCCTACTTGGGGAAACTGAAAAATCTTGTTTGTGAGAAAGGAAATATGTTTAACAAATAGTTCTTAAACATCGTTAAAAAAATATTAAATGTCTTGTATTTCTTCTTTCTGAAATGTCTGATTAGACAAAATGAAGTTGTTGCTGTTTTTACTTAATTCTTTGACTGTCTTGAGTGTTTAAACTGTGCGGGTCAATTTGACCCATAACATAATGGATGTCATTTTTTTTTAGCATAATAGGAGGGTTAATATTTTGTTTCATTGGTTACAACAGCTTATAACAGTTCACTAACTTATACAATCAATACATCTACATTGGTTACAACAGCTTACAACAGTTAACTAACTCATACAATCACTACATCTACACACTCCAAACAATTTATTGCGAAGTTGAAGCAATATTGAATGACAGGCCTATTACAAGGGCCTCAGATGATCTAAATGACCTGGAAGCTTTGACACCAAATCACATTCTGTTGTTGAAAGGTAAACCAATTATGCCACCAGGATTGTTTGACAGAAAGGATCTGTATGTCAGAAAAAGATGGAAGCAGATACAGTACATGGCAGAACTCTTCTGGAAGAGATGGATTTACCTGCCATTGATGCAACAGAGACAAAAGTGGACACCACTAAGAAGAAATCTTATACCTGGAGATATTGTTCTTGTGGCAGATGCTACAGCTTCAAGAGGATCTTGGATGATGGGGAAAGTTTTGGATGTCAGATCAGATGTGAATGGGGTTGTGCGCTCTGTCCACCTCCAAACGAAGAACAGCATTTTAGAGTGACCTGTGACGAAGCTGTGCCTGCTGCTGGAGGCAGCATTGTGATCACATGAACTGACTTTCTCTCTCTCTTTGTCTGCTCTATCATTCTCTTTCTTGAGGGATGCTGTAATGTTTGCTCAGTTGGAACATATAAACCAGCCAGAACACCGAATCCAGTCTGGAATACAGTCATTTCTTGCTTGCGTACATTACCTGCCCAGGGTGCTTGAAGTTGTCGTTTAAGATTTGATTTAAGTTTAATCTTTCGTCTGTTTGTGACAAATGGCCACTACAGTCATATACATCAGATACAGTGTAACCAGTGTATTGGTCATATACATCAGATACAGTGTAACCAGTGTATTGGTCATATATATCAGATACAGTGTAACTAGTGTATTGGTCATATACATAAGATACAGTGTAACCAGTGTATTGGTCATATACATAAGATACAGTGTAACCAGTGTATTGGTCATATACATAAGATACAGTGTAACTAGTGTATTGGTCATATACATAAGATACAGTGTAACCAGTGTATTGGTCATATACATAAGATACAGTGTAACCAGTGTATTGGTCATATTCATAAGATACAGTGTAACCAGTGTATTGGTCATATACATAAGATACAGTGTAACCAGTGTATTGGTCATATACATCAGATACAGTGTAACCAGTGTATTGGTCATATACATAAGATACAGTGTAACCAGTGTATTGGTCATATACATAAGATACAGTGTAACTAGTGTATTGGTCATATACATAAGATACAGTGTAACCAGTGTATTGGTCATATACATAAGATACAGTGTAACCAGTGTATTGGTCATATACATAAGATACAGTGTAACCAGTGTATTGGTCATATACATAAGATACAGTGTAACCAGTGTATTGGTCATATACATAAGATACAGTGTAACCAGTGTATTGGTCATATAGATAAGACACAGTGTAACCAGTGTATTGGTCATATACATAAGATACAATGTAACCAGTTAATTGGTCATATACATAAGATACAGTGTAACCAGTGTATTGGTCATATAGATAAGATACAGTGTAACCAGTTTATTGGTCATATATATAAGATACAGTGTAACCAGTGTATTGGTCATTTACATAAGATACATAGTAACAAGTGTATTGGTCATATACATAAGATACAGTGTAACCAGTGTATTGGTCATATACATAAGATATAGTGTAACCAGTATATTGGTCATATATATAAGATACAGTGTAACCAGTGTATTGGTCATATTCATAAGATACAGTGTAACCAGTGTATTGCTCATATACATAACATACAGTGTAACCAGTGTATTGGTCATACAGCTAGAACACAGTATGTCCTACAGCTAGAACACAGTATGTCCTAGAACAAAGTATATCCCACAGCTAGAACATAATACGTCCTACAGCTAGAACAAAGTATGTCCTACAGCAAGAACACAGAATGTCCCACAGCTAGAACACAATATGTCCTACAGCTAGAACAGAGTATGTCCTACAGCTAGAACACAGAATGTCCTACAGCTAGAACACAATACGTCTTACAGCTAGAACAAAGTATGTCCTACAGCTAGAACACAATACACCCTACAGCTAGAACACAGTATGTCCTACAGCTAGAACACAATACGTCCTAAAGCTAGAACACAATACACCCTACAGCTAGAACACAGTATGTCCTACAGCTAGAACACAATACGTCCTACAGCTAGAACACAATACACCCTACAGCTAGAACACAGTATGTCCTACAGCTAGAACACAATACGTCCTACAGCTAGAACACAGTATGTCCTACAGCTAGAACACAGCATGTCCTACATCTAGAATACAGAATATCCTACAGCTAGAACACATTACGTCCTACAGCTAGAACACAATACGTCCTACAGCTAGAACACAGTATGTCCTACAGCTAGAACACAGAATGTCCTACAGGTAGAACACAATACGTCTTAAAGCTAGAACAAAGTATATCCTACAGCTAGAACACAATACGTCCTACAGCTAGATCACAGTATGTCCTACAGCTAGAACACAGAATGTCCCACAGCTAGAACACAATATGTCCTACAGCTAGAACACAGACTGTTCTGAAACTTCTATTGACAGAATGTCAGACTTCCTTTAATCACCTGCAGTACATACTGTTGTGTTCCTTGTTAATACACTACCAGACTTTAACTTACCCTTCATGTATAAATGGTCATCTATCTACAGCCGGTCAGGACAGTACTTGTGCAGAATTGATGGTGTCAAGTAAGTGTTGTCTGACTCCAGTCCCACACTGGCAGCAGCTGAGAAGTGCTGGTCCACATTAGACTGGGAGTTGTGTGTATTTGTGTGGTTGGTGAGTTCAGGCACTACTTGAGCCAGGCCTCATTTACCATCATAACAGACCACAAGCCTCTGCTGGTTCTGAGACCAATCCTGATAGATAACAACCCAACTGGAGGCACAAGTGGGCGTTGGAACTGGACCCATTGAGGAGAGATTTACAAATGTAAATGGGAATATGATAAAAATAATTCAGATGTTGTCTTAGCTGCTGGGGGTTTATCTGACACTCATTACCTCATACAACCCCATGGTTAGATGGAATGGTTGAATGTTCTAACAGAACTCCAGTTGACCTGCTGGCTAAGCTTTACTATGGGGTGAGTGGGACAGTTATATGGAGAAGGTGGCTTTAGCCTATAACATTATAACAGACTCAGACCTTATACCTTACCTCTGTCCTCTGAGTCCATCAGGTTGTGTATTATCACAGATTCAGACTATAACAGACTCAGACCTTATATCTTACCTCTTACCTCTTACCTCTTCTTATGATACTCTAATAGTTAAAGCGTGTACGACAAATAACTGAGAGGTTGCTGGTTTGAATCCCTGGACCAACAAGGTAAAAACAAAATCATTTTTGACTTCTTAGAGTCCATAGCCTCTCTGAATGTTTTAGGTACACCATAAGCCACTCTGTAGAAATAATAATAATAATAATAATGTTCACTTTCGTCATTATTTCACACAGCTTTACACTGGTTCTCCTTTAAGTATTCTGGAGCCTTTTTCTGTCTTGTAGGATACTGAACTCTTTACTCTCCTTAGGCTGTCTCTGACCCTGGTTGACTATCTCTGACCCTGGTTGACTGTCTCTGACCCTGGTTGACTGTCTCTGACCCTGGTTGGCTGTCTCTGACCCTGGTTGACTGTCTCTGACCCTGGTTGACTGTCTCTGAACCTGGTTGACTATCTCTGACCCTGGTTGACTGTCTCTGACCCTGGTTGACTGTCTCTGACCCTGGTTGACTGTCTTCAGTGGTGTATTTTCAGAACTCTCAATGTCATCCCCCATGTCACAATCTGTCAGAGTCTGACTATCTCCACTAACTTTGGTGATGAATTTCACCAGCCTATGTTTTAGGACTTTTCCCGTCTAAGGATAATAAATGTTATATGCTAGACTATATGACAGAACATGAGGACATACAGGGACCATTCAATGATCCATTTAAAGATCTTTTTCAATCAAACTCTTTATAATGATGAAAGTTACAGCAAATCCCTCCTTAAGTTTAATTGAAATAAAAATAACAAGTCCCTCTACAACGTGTCCCAAATGTTACATAATTAAACTGGACAGTAATTATAGACAAGTAAAGGTGGAATTTACTACAAAGCATAACATACTGTATACAAATGACTGTTACTGAAAGATTCCCAAATCTATGATCACACATAAAATACTGAACAGATTTTTGCTGAACATGAACCAAAGGTAAATGTTAATTAAATGTAGGAATCAACTACAATCTGCCCCATCAATCAGACTTGATGACAACAGATAAGAGGTTACTCTGTTTACCTGAAATCACCTCACACAGAAACATTCTACACAGTCAATAATTACATTATGTTCAAAACATTTCATAATCAAAATAAAATATGTTTTGTACAACAATGAATAATGCTTTAAATACACATGGCACATATTTACAAATGTATTTCTGTTGACAGATAAACAACCAACTCAAAACAAATCCCATAGTTTAAGAAGAATCTTCTCTGTTAAAATAGTTCAGCAGGGTTGTAGACACTGACTAAACTAAACCTTATGATGATTGGTCCATTTCAGCTGTCAATCTACTCCCTTCACCATTGAGGGGCATGTCTCATTATGTGTTCATTCAGGAACTCAGACCTCTGGCAAAATCTATTCCCCTTGATTTGATTGAAACCTGTGTACATGCAAATGTGTAACTCTATCATGCTGTTCTATATGATATCTGTAATCTTAAATCGATCTATAGCCATCGTCAATCATTCATACATTGATACAAGCAGACTGATAGATGTATCACTGAATAGTTGTCAGTATCTTCACAGATCCATAACAAACATCGAACCCAGGATAGAGTGGCTGAGTGAATGTGGTCTGGACTCTGTGGAGGAGGGTCATTGTGTCAGAGACACTGTAGAAGGACAGAGTTCCTGCCCTGTGGTCCAGATACACTCCTACTCTGGAGGAGCAGGGGACACGGATATCAGTCTTGAGATTATTGTGCCAGAAAGAGCATCTGGATGTAGAACAGGATAACACCCAGGACTGATTATTACCACCAAACCAAAATTCATCACCATCTCCTTTCCTGCTGATCTCTTTATATGAGACGGCTACATCAACCCCTCCCCCACTCCACTCTACCTCCCAGTAACAGACTCCAGACAGACCCTCTCTACACAACACCTGGTAATAGGAGGTAAATCTGTCAGGATGGTCAGGATAGGACTGGACCTTATTACTCCGTGTCACCTTTCTGTTCCCCTCAGACAGACACAGGTACTGATTTGCTGTATTGGGATCCAATGTCAGCTGGCAGGAATCTGAGAAGATGAAAAACAAAGTCAGTGACAATGTCTCTCCCTTACTTTGTGTGTGTGGTGTGTGTATCTCCCTCTGTGTGTGTGTGTGTGTGTGTGTCTGTCTCTGTCTCTCCCTCTGTGTGTGTGTGTCTGTCTGTGTGTGTCTGTGTGTGTGTGTCTCCTATCTCTCTCTGTGCATGCTGGGAGTGGTGTGAGTGAGTGTGGAGTTTTGGCGGCCCTTTTCAATTTATTCATCCTTTTCTCTTGGTGGATTTCTGATTTCTGTGCATGACGGGGCTGTTCAGAAAATCCAAAAAATAATGGATATCATACATCCCAGTGTGTCTTTCACCCATTTTCTGTTTTCTCTGTGTGTTCTTCTGTTTTCCCCCTTTTCTTTATGGAGGTGTTAAAGGTTGGTTCTCTTAATATTAATGGAGGGAGGAATTGAAATAAGAGGGCTTGGGTATTGGAAGTGATTACATAGAAACAACTTAATGTCCTTTTCCTACAGGAGACACATAGTGATGAAGCTAATGATGTTGACTGGGGCATGTGGTGGGGGGGGCAGCATGTGCTTAGTCATGGTACACATTTTAGTACTGGAGTGGCTATTTTGTTTTCCTCTGGTTTGGGGATGACTGTAATATCTATAACTGAAATTGACAAGGGCCGGGTCTTATTGGTCAAGGTGGATGTTATGGGAGTTTTGTTTTATTTTTGAGTGTTTATGCTCCAAATGAGGGAACACAGTGCATTGCTGTATTTGATAAGATAAAGGTTTCTTTATGACAATGTGATCAACAGGGATGTTTGGTTTTGGGGGACTGGAACTGTACAGTGGATTTTACTGTTGATCACACAGGGTTGGAACCTCATCTGAATTCTGTGTCCTGTCTGTCTGGTGTGTTGACTGAGTTTGATCTTTCTGATGTATGGAGAGTGAGAAATGCCAATGTTAGTCAGTACACATGGTTAAAAATGACTGATGGTCAAATGAGCAAGGTTAGACAGGTTATATGTTTCAGAACGCTACTCTAGTAGAGTGGTGTGGTGTGACATGTTTCCTGTGGGGTTTTCAGATCATATTATTATTACTGTTGATTTTTAATTGTCCTGTCCACGACGGTCAATGTCACATTGATATTTTAATATTAAGTTGTTAGAAGATATCATGTTTTATGAAAGGTTTTGTTTTGGGGACGATGGAGGGCTTTGAAAAGGAATTTTGAGTCCTTGAGACAACAGTGGGAGGTTGGGAAGACCCAAATGTGTGTTTATTCAACAGTCTACTGCTCTGTCTAATGTTGAGGTTAGAGAGACTATTAGAGCCCTTGATTGGTTTCGCTATGTGGTCCTCAGTCCCGTGCTTTGAATTCAGCCAACCTTCACTCATGCCTTCGGGGAGTGGGGTGTATGAAGCTGGGGCATCTGATGCAGAACAGATCATTGGAGGAGTTGGGAGAGAGAGCAGGGATCCGGTCTTATCGTTTGGGGAGGAAGGTCGTGGCTGAGTTCTGATTCCTTGCCAGCATCTCATCAATGGTCTGTGGCTGACTTCTTCTTCTCTGATTGGTGGATGGACAGCCTGGATTACGTTTTCCCTGAGCTCAATGTGGTGTTGCTGCTGGGATGTTTGAAGAGGATGTGAAACTTCTTTCATTCAAACCCCTGAGCTGAGGGAGTTCAGGGCTGTGGGGAAGAAGGCCATGTACACTGTGTGTGTGAAGGTGTCCCATGTTTCCTCCCTAGAAGAGGTGAAATCCATGAGGTGGGCGGGTGTGTTTGGTTTAGGTGTTTGTTATTTGAGTGTATTTTAGTATCTTTTGTAAAGGAGAGTCTCTGTCTCTTTGTGTGTGTGTGTGTGTGTGTGTGTGTGTGTGTGTGTGTGTGTGTGTGTGCGCAGTTGTGTGTGTGTGGTTGTATTTCCTCACATGTTAAGAAATCCTCTCTGGTCTTGGGCTCAGCAGTTGGTCCAATCTGACCTGTAGTCACTATGGAGACAGACAGACTTATATATCACAGGTCCACATTAATCATGTCCACTAGTAATCTACATACAGGTAACTAGAGGGGAGATGGACTATAGATGGACTATATTTGTATATAATTGTACATGAGTTCCAGTGGTTCAGGCCAGTCTGTCATGGCTTTGATTTTGGTCACTGACTAGAACCAAGTTGTTAAGGTGACAGTGACTGATATTGAGGTCATTCATACTCTTCTGCTCATTTCCTTATGCTTCCCCCTTTCTTCTTCTCCTATTTTTGTCATTTCTTCTCCTCCTCCTCCACTTTTTGAATAAGTGTTTTGATGACAATATTTTGTATATGGACCATTTGAGTTTTGTCTGATTGTTACCCGCCAAGACAAACAGATATTACAATAATCTATTAATATTGTGTATTTTCTTTCATGATGTCCTCCCCAAAATAATAGTGGTTGCTTTATAACATTAGACGTAGTTCTAAGACAAGTAAAAACAACGTTTAATATTAATAATAATAATTATATTTAATAATTTTGACCAACCTTCCCAAGATATCCTGTCCATTTCCTTTTTGCATACATCCTGTATTTGATGTTTCAGTTCAGAGACTGATTTCTTGACATGCTCAAAGGAAATGTGTGGATAGACAGTGATACTGGGTAAGACCTCAGATCCAGGAGAGACACAGAGAGACTGGAAACTCTACAGAGAGGGATAGTAGCAATAGGTTTTGACAGTGAATTAAGCACCAGTCCATTTCACTGGAAAAGAAGTCAAGAGGGATCCATTACAGAGTATTGTAAGGTAAGTTAGTGATGTCACCTGGAGGAAATGGATGTGATCCTCTGTGTGTTAGAGCTTCTTCAACTCAACATCTCTCCTCCTCAGCTCAGCAACCTCCTGCTCCAGTTGTTCCAAGAGTCCTTCAGCCCGACTCACTTCAGCCTTCTCCTGCGCTCTGATCAGCTCCTTCAACTCAGAGCGTCTTTTCTCAAGGTAGTGGATCAGCTCAGTAAAGATCCTCTCACTGTCCTCCACTGCTGCCTGTGCAGAGTGCTGTTAGCACACAGAGAGAGAAGGGGGTCCAATTTAAGTTAATTCACTCTGTTATCCCCATGATTACATTCAGATTGTAAATGTAAATATACAGTGACAGTCAAATGTTGAGATACACTAATCCATTCAGTGGGTGTGTCCAAACTTCTGATTGGTCCTGTACATGTATTTATATCAGCCACAACACTCACCTTCAGTTTCCACAGTCTGTCTCAACTCCTGAATCTTCTTCTCTCTCTCCCCAATTCTCTTCTGGGATTCCAAATGTTTCTCCCCAAACTGTCTCTGCAGATAAATACATCATAAACAAATGTAATCAGCAAAGTGTAGCAATTTTTAATTATATCACATTTATTAATGTTATCAGGATACGTTCTTCTTTCTTAACATTTTGGTTATAGTCGGAATATATAGTCTGTATATATAGTCGGTACATATTATCACTCTGATCTCAGATCCTTGGTCACCATGTTTGATCCGACTGTCAACTACAGAACGTTGTATCTGAACCAGACGAATAAGATTAAGGCTTTACTTTAACCATCGTTTAACCAGGCAAGTTGATTATGATCCAGTTCCTTTCATATCAACCACCTGGGGAAATGTTACAGGGGAGGCAGAAGCAATTAGGATGAACTGTCTTGATCAGGAACTGACTGACATAGATACAGTATCACCTTGACATTTGGGGGGTCAGAACCAGGGACATTAAAGACATTAGTTAGATTCCCTGACCACTAGGCCACCTTGCCTGTCCTATTCAGTATTGCATTGCACATGAACAAAACGTACCTCAGCCATGTACATCTGTAATACACCAAACCCTCTTATTCCCTATATAGATTCTTACTGAATTCTACTGATTCCAGTCAAAGGGTGAGATTTACATTAGCGTTGTATAATACGTAAGATATAATAGCAATGCGTATGTAAGGTCCTTAGATTTCTCACGGTGTAGCTACAAACACACCCGCAAACAAAATATATTTTATATCAAATACACCCACATCCACACACAACATATATGTTTTATCCAATACTGTAGAGTTCCTGTCTTACTTGTTTCTCAGTCCTTTCTGATGCAGCTGAGACTGTATCATGTCCTTTATGTTCATCCATTGTACAAAGATAACAGATGCACTGCTGATCAGTACGACAGTAAATCTCCAGTAGTTTGTCATGATTAGAACAGATCTTCTCCTGTAGTTGTTTGGAGGCTTGGACCAACTTGTGCTTTTTAAAGGCAGGAGATTCATAGTGAGGCTGGAGGCGAGACTCACAGTAAGAGGCCAGACACACCAGACAGGACTTGACAGCTTTGAGTTTTCTCCCAGTGCAGAAATCACACTCCACATCTCCAGGTCCAGCATAATAATGATCAGGAGGAGAAGCTTGGAGTCTTGTCTTCTTCAGATTCTCCACCAATTCAGCCAGGATGGTGTTCCTGTTTAGAACAGGTCTTGGTATGAAGGTCTGTCTGCACTGGGGGCAGCTGTAGATTCCCTTGTCATCTTCCTGATCCAAACAGTCCTTAATACAGACCATACAGTAGCTGTGTCCACAGGGAATAGTTACTGGATCCTTCAGTAGATCTAAACAGATCGAACAACTAATTGAGCTCACGGCCTCTGTCATTTTTCACACACATACAAACAGAGAAGAAGAACTAGAGATTAGTTTTGTTTTCCTTGAACAGTTTCTTTTCAGAGGAGTGGTTTGTTTTCTGTGACTTCCTGGTTATGTGGTGAACTCAGATGTCAGATATCAGGTCTGGCCTGTAGAGGGCAGTTGCGATCTATCATTGCCAGTCTGTGATCTTCAAGGTCTGGATTATAATTTCTCCCAATACCAGAACAATAATCAGAACAGCTGAAGTAATAGCTTGTGAATGCAGAAAGAGAGTGCATGTCAAACAAATAGAGATCCCACATATTTACTACAACTTTTTCTGTATAACAAACCTGTGAATGGAAGGTTCACAGTGACCTGAGTTAGGTAAGACTGCCATTTGTAGATGTGCCTGTTTATTGTAGTTTTGTCAAGTTGTCGTCTGTGTCTATTGTCTAGACACATCTCTGTGTCTTGCTGTATAGTTTTTATACTGTCATCTACCAGGTAAAAAAAAGAGGGAGATCCAGAAATACAACTTTTCTTGTATTATTGAAAACACCCCTCAGACCTTGTAGTCAACCAATAATTAAATTGGTTAATTTATTTAATATACTCTATCCAATGCAGTTTAGTGCTCTAAAGCTACACAATAAAAAAAAAATCTCCAAACTGAACACTTTGTAATTGTCCTAAACAGATTGTACATTTTCCTTTATTTAATATAAGATACAAATCACATGCATGATTTTCTCAAAACACTGTGCACACCATTCTCAAATGTTTTTACATTAGTTCTTAGAGCCAACCAAAACTTTAATATATCAGGAAAAGACATTTGCAGCTCTTTTTATTGAACTTTACAAAAATGCTGAGGATGTAGGAGAAGAATCAAGAAGAGTTGAGGATGTAGGAGAAGAATCAAGAAGAGCTGAGGATATAGGAGAAGAATCAAGAAGAGCTGAGGATGTAAGAAGAGGAGAAGAGGGAGGAGTAAAGGCAGAAGAGATGGGTACATTGGAGGGCATTGAAATAGTGGAAAGATCAAGAGAAGAAAATATAAGAAGACATGGACAGAGAGGAAGGGGAGGGTTAGGGTTACCAAGGTGTAAGAGGAGGGAGGAGAGTAGAAGGAGGGTACAGACATGTTTTTACTTAAATCAGAGCCACACTTGACCATAAATCATGGCCTCTCCTTGAGAGAGGCTGGGCAGAGAGTTCAGCCCAAAATTAACAGATCCACAGTGGCTTCAAATATCCACACATTTCAGAAGGAAAACAAGTTAGTTACTATACCATTCTACAGTGAAAGTCTATGTTGTTCTGTTTTATGTAGTTCTAGTTTTGCACAGTAAATTGTTCTGCTTGTACAAACATTATTCAGAATTGAAGTTTATGAACATTCAGGTGGACGAACAAGTCTATTTTCAATTGAACTAGAGTATGTCATTGTTGACATGGTAGTCTAGGAAAAAAAAACTCTGCCTCAAAGAAATTCAACAAAAGAATAAAACAGGACAATCAATTATTCCACAATATTCATCAATGCAGTCTCTCCACCATTTATTGTGATCTAAGGAGAAATGCCATCCGAATGAAGCAGGTATACAAAGTGCCCTTTGAGAGGAACTCCGTTAGAGTGAAAGAGTTACGATTCCAGTTTGTTCAAGTACGTGCAACCAATTACTGCACCTTTACTGTGAACACAATGATATTTTTTCCTTGATATTATGTGTCCACTATGTATACTATTCCAATCTAAGTGAAAAGATTCAGGTATCTCTCTGCATAGTGCTGCATCAAAGTGGGGACTCAGACTTCAGCAACTGTTTACAGTAGTATCAACTTTAGAATCAATGCCATTACTGTAAAAAATGAACTTACAGTAGTGTACCTTGTGTTCTTTATACTCTAGAGAATTTTGGAGTTGGGTAGCAGGGCAACTCATAATGAGTACCTGTATATTGATGAAGCTGGTTTCAATCTTCAAAAGGAGGAGAAGAGTGAGAAATGAGATTGGCCATCATGCCACATTTAATGTCCCTGCACAAAGTCAAGGCAACATTACTTTGTGTGCCTCAATTTCTACCACTGGTGTTGTGGCACATAGATCTGTCTTGGGGCCATACAACACAGAAAGGCTCCTACATTTTTTGAACTTCCACAGTAAAATTCTCTTTCCGCAGGGTGATCAGGAGCAAATGGAGTGGAATTTTGTAGTTGTTTGGGACAATGTCCAACTCCAGTGTTCAGCACTGGTGCCAGAGTGGTTTGAGAATCACCCACATTTCAGGATGGTGTTCATTCTACCATATTCTCCTTTCCTGAATCCAATTGAGGGGTTCTTCTCCTCTTGAAGGTGTAAAGTATATGATCGCAACCCTTACAACCAAGTAAGTCTTCTTCAAGCGATGGAAGAGGCCCGTTGGAAAAATTGAGGTACGACCATGTCAAAGATGGATCTAGCATTCACAGCGTTCTTTCCCACGATGCATGACTTGTGAAAATATATGCTGTGGTGTTTATGAAATTCTCTGGCCAGATGTAACTGAGAGGCAGGATCAATAAAGTTCATCGATTCAGTGATTGCAGTACATGTATTTACTTACAGTGGATATAAACATGTACACACCACTTGTGATGTGTAAAAGAATGAGACAAAGATAAATCATGTCAGAACCTTTTCAACCTTTAATGTGACCTATAACATGAACAATTCAATTGAAAAACAAACTGAAATCTTTGAGGGGGAAAACAATGAAATTAAAAAACTATGGAGATAGATTTATAACAACATTTTGTAAACTTGTAAGTAGCTATTCACAAATATATACTGTGTGTAACAAATATATAATGCAACTGTCAAATACAAATCACAGTCAACAAATATGTGCATACAGTTTCACAAACATAGGTAGAAAATCCGAAAACTAATAATTGTTAACAAAAACTAAGAAGGATTAGCAAATAAATTTGAATCCAGTGCACATGCAGTGTTGCAGTCTGACCTACTACTCTTTCAGGAAAAACTGTCATATCTTTCCCTATAACATTTCTGAAAAAGGCTAGCATCCAAAACAATAATCAATACTTGGGCAGAGCCAGGAGCTGCTAGTGCTTGTGCTCCAGTAACACCTTGTCAGATGGCTACACTTACATTAAAATGAAACAACATTCTGCACATGCTGAACTGCTGCCATGTACAGGAAACTCCTACTAGAACAGCTGAACTTTATTTGTGATTAATCAGAGTCACTTTAAATTATGGCTGGTGTGTAATGACTTTAATATGAGTTTGAATGTGATTGGTTATTTCACATTCCACATCCCCAGTTATGAGAGGGTGTTCACACTTATGCAACCAGGTTATTGTGAGATTTTTATTTAAAATGTTCTGATCAGATTAAAATATTTCATGAAATAAAATGCAAATGTATTATTTAAAAATCATACAATGTGATTTTCTGGATTTGAAGTGTACCTATATAAAAAATTGAGACTACATGCTTTGTAAGTAGGAAAACCTGCAAAATCGGCAGTGTATCAAATACTTGTTCTCCCCACTGTACATCACTAAACCTGACATTTTAACAGGGGTGTGGAGACTTTTTATATCCACTGTACGTATTAATTTACAAAATAATCATTTTTGGGGGGCAAAAACTCATTGTTATACAACTGAACTCCTCATTTAAGTACTTCACGAAAAATCTATTTTCATTCAATTATTTGTGTATCTACAGCTGAATTTGTCATCAACTCAACAGAGAACATACTTGTAGATTTGATGTTAGTGTTTATTTTTAATAAATGCATTACTAGAATAAAATGCAATGCTTCATTATGCAGTGAATATTGATCTGTTTCGCCAACATAAGATTGTGTTAATTTTCCTGTGGTAACCCTTTTGAAAGCAGTTACCTGAGTTTGGAGAAATTAGTCAAATTGATTGGGAAAAACAGTAAATAAAAACAAAGCTTGGTCCTCATCCATCATCTTTGAAGAAAACGTACAGGCAGGTGATATCACATTTTATCACGTCAACCACAAATGTGTAAATTGCCCATGCCACCAACATTGCGGGAAACGTTTATATGGGTACATGACCCCCATATAAACACTGGCAATATCTTTCCTGAAAGAATACTGAAAAAATCCTGTACTTTCTGTGCGATAGGAACAGTTGCTCATTGTCCAATGATATTGTCCTGATGCTGTGTTGAGTTTTGTCCACCGTAGTGGTCTTTTGTGGCTCACTACCTACACCTAGGTTGGGTTTGAATCCCACTTAGATCACATACAAATCTGTGGCCTTGTTGATAAGTCCACTTTTCAGGGAAAACAGCAGGCGGAAAAAAGGTCTAAAGAAACTCCTCACAATACTGGATGGCCATAGATTATTTCAATTTTATCCAGCACAGAGAACAAGTCAACAACAAAGCGTCTGTGGGTTGTTTCGATGTCAGTTCCCAAAACACTGTTTTTTATCACTTTGGTATTAATTTGAGAATCTTAATTTCAAAACTCTAGACACAAAACTCACAACTGATGACCAAAATGCAAGTTTGTTTTAACTTTTTCCATCTGATTGGATACAATACACATACATTCTTTGTTGAACAAAAATCACCTTATAGTTTTTTCTCATTTTCTAAAACATGCTTAATGAACCTGGGATCCACTTGATCTTCATCATCACTTTCTTAGCAAGCAGAAGTCTTCTCTTGCCAATGTGTTTACACTTATGGTAACAAAACATCAAAACAGTTACAACAGATCTCATTGAAAGACCTCAAACTCTATTGGATTATCTGTGTTGAACAAAAGGAAAGCATCTATTCACAGATGATAGAAAGTACTTGCATAATTATGAATCTCTAGTGCACCTGTGTGAAACTCCTTTGCACAACTCTTCAATCAGCAATCAGTCCTCATCCATCTGTAAAAGATTTTACCTCTGTGTTGCTATTTGCAAGCATGGATCAAAGAGGCCAAAAGCACGTAAGGAAAAGAAGTGACCATGGCATAGGATCCCGAGGAAGAGGAGTTGTAAGGAGAGGAAGAGGCCTTGGCAGAGAAGTCAGAGGTAGAGGAGTTGGAAGGCAAGGAAGAGGCCTTGGCAGAGAAGCCCGAGGAAGAGGAGTTGTAAGGAGAGAAAGAGGCCTTGGCAGAGGGGCCTGAGGAAGATGAGTTTGCATGCTTGGTGCAGGAGTCACAGCAAGAGGAGAAAACAGATCGTTTCAAATGAAATTCGGCCAACAATTATTGACCACGTCATCAATCATGGCTTGTCCTTTTGAAAGTCTGGACGAAGGGTCCCGCCCATTCTGAGTTGGAGCACTGTGGCATCTGTCAGGCCTTTTCAGAATGAGTGTGAAATCCAGGCAGCAGTACTTGCAAATGAGGGAGCATTTAGAAATATCAACAGTGTGAGTTTGGCAACTATTGATTGAGTCCTTAAACTAAACCATGTCAGAATGAAGCAGCTGTACAGAGTTCCATTCCAAAGGGAACTCTGACATTGTGAAGGAGGCAAGACTGCTTGTGCAGATAAGGATTGTTATTGTAATTCCTAGCATGTGCAGATAAGGATTGTTATTGTAATTCCTAGCATGTGCAGATAAGGATCGTTATTGTAATTCCTAGCATGTGCAGGTAAGGATTGTTATTGTAATTCCTTGCTTGTGCAGATAAGGATTGTTATTGTATTTCCTTGCTTCTGCAGGCCATAACTAAAACTGTATACGGTTATATTGCGACTTTTTCTGGCATGGAAAAGTTCATCCTCAGTGTCGCTAGAAAATGCTCAAGTCTTATGAATATTCCTAGGAAGATAGTAGTTGGTCTATTACTGGCTAATAAGCTGTTAAAATGTCCAGTGTCAAAAGCCATACAGTTCATTGACGCTATGGAGGAGGTGAACTTAATAAGAAATGTTAGTCAGTTTAACCCAATGCTCAATGGAGTCGAGCGACTGCTGAAATGTTAAATTCCGTGTCATAGTGGTTAAAGACAGTGCCTCTCATGTGGGAGACCTAAGTTTGAATCTATTGAGAACAACACTATTTGTTAATTTTATTTGTGGGCCCCAATAAAACTACAGTTATACATTTTTGCCACAATTTATGGTACATTCCACAATTCTCTCGTCTTTTCACTTGACGAAAAAGTAAGCTATTGTCACCTTTATTGATACTTATTGTATCAATGTCATTCACGAACGAGAGAAAAAAGTATGTAATTTTGCCATGAAATGAAATAGCTTTGGCAGACTGGCTAGCAATTGCTCAATTCTTGACTGTTCCAGAAAGTTAGTAGATACTGGTAAAGCCTATTACTGGCTAATACGCTGTTAAAATGGCCAGTGGCCAACGCCATACAGTTCATAGACGTTATTTGTGGTGGAGGTAAACTTAGTAAGAAACGTTGGTCAGATTAACTGTATCAATATCATTCACGAATGGCCAATTAGCTGTTGAAACGGCCAGTGGCAAAAGTGAATTTGTTCAGGTTAGACACAAGGCTATACCCATCACATGTATGGATATGTGGTATAGTGGTTAATGACATAGTCTTCCATGAGGGTGGCCCAGGTTTGAATCTTGAGAGGGCAATTATTTCTATTGTGGGCCAGCTGAACTAGGCTTGCCTGGTTTCTTGTTTACAGTATTCAGAGTTTGAAAAGTATGGCAATAAGAGTGACATGGACAAATCTGATGCAGTATAATGAAGAGTTTTTGTTTCTGAGTATTTGTGATTTTGGGTAAAATTCTTTATTGGTTCTTTGGTGAAGAAAGCATGCAGTACTAATGTATAGCTGTATCATAATGAATGTCTGAATTTGTCTAGGTGCTTACTGTAGGTCCTTACATGT
Source organism: Esox lucius (assembly GCF_011004845.1). Classification (NCBI taxonomy): domain Eukaryota; kingdom Metazoa; phylum Chordata; class Actinopteri; order Esociformes; family Esocidae; genus Esox; species Esox lucius. Next base: position 28,458,888 of record NC_047573.1, on the reverse strand, counting down.
CAACGACAGTTCATGGGCAAGGAACGACCTGCACACAAGAATAAAAGGGATGAAGAACTTTCTTAGCAAATTTCTCTTTCAACAGTATTTCAACAGGGGATCGCAAAAAGGTGTAAAAGTGCAGGTGAAGAGTGTAGCAGGGTTTGTTATCTCTAGTAAAACCATATTCGGAGACAATAATACAATTTGCGCTGTGATATGCTTGCTTGACTTTTGGCACATAGGATAACTATGTAAAGAATCAACATGTGGCACAGGCATTTATCAGAAATTACTGTATGGTTGAACTGTTTCATATTCATAGCTGTATTATTTTGTTGTTTTGTTGTATTATTTTGAATTATTGCTTGAAAGAATATATTTTACCACAAGTTGTGGTGTTTGATGGTAATATTTGCTTTTGTTGAATGTTTTGGTAACACTTTATTTAAAGGGGTGTGCATAAGAGTGACATGACTGGCCAAAACGACACATTTCATTTGCAAAAATGTTCTAACACTTACAAAACATTAAAAACATGGGTAACACTTTATTTGAAGGGGTGTGCATAAGAGTGACATGACATTGTCATGATACTGACATAGCCATGACATGACATATGGAATCATTATGAACATTTATGAATGTTGTCATTAGGTGTCATTCAGTTGATTATGTCATTTTATATGCAAGGGATGTCTTTGTAATGACAACTTGACATTAACCAAGACAATATTAGATTAGATTAGAAATCTACCTATAACAACTGAAAAATTCTGACTTTGCAAGGCAGTGTCAGAGTCCAGTAGTACAAAGTGTGGATTTGGTTAGTGATGGGTCACAGAGTTCAGCAGTGTTACAGCAGATGGAAAGAAACTGTTCCTGAGCCTGCTGGTGCAGGAATGAAGAGACCTGTACCACCTGCCTAATGGAAGGAGGGCAAACAGTTTGTGGCATGGATGTGTAAGTTCCCGGATGATGCCGCACACACTGTGCAGACACCGCTGGTGCTGGGTAGTTTCCACCAGCAACTGCCAAACCATGCTGTGGCGCAGTTAGTCAGAAACATAACCTGTCATAAACAAGTCTTGGCAGGCCTGATTATCATACTTGAAGAAACGATTGAGCTTTATGTATTAGCATTAAATACAACTTTCATATGTGGTTGGATTTGACATTGGTTCTCATGTGATAATTGGGTCATGAATTTTTTACTCGACCTCAACTAAAGTGGTAAACATTTGACTTATCATAAAGATGTCATGACGTGTTATAACACTTTCAAATGCATTCATAACAGTGTCATGAATATAATTTCTCGACCTCAGGTAAAGTGGCACAAATTAGACTTAAAGATGTCATTAAGTTTGTCAAATACTGTCATAAAGATGTAATTAAGTCTGTCAAATGCTTTTAAATACCTTAACAAAAGCAACAAATGTTTCCTTATAGAAAAAAGAGAAAATTTCAACAATCCTAATTTGGTTACACTTTCCGATTAGGGTACATGAACAACCATTAACAAATAGTTACCTTGAAAGAACGTTGATGAACAATGAAGAACAAGACATGAACAAACGGTTAACAATGATAACCCTTACTTTATTAATGGTTTACAAATGCATTAACAAACAGTGTAGTGTCATTTGTTTATGTTGACACAGGACATGTTGTTTTTTGCAAGAAAACAGTTTGTACTGTAATTTGTTAAGGTTGATACAGGACATCCATGCAACGATTGCAGAGTTCCTAAACAATAAAGTTAAAACATACAATTATATTAATCCTAGGGATATTGTCAGGAGTGTTGTTTTCAGGAAAAAAAACAATTCAGTACAGTACAGTACCGCACTGTAAACGTATTAACACATTTAATTATTTATATTATCTCTTGAATAATGTATATTACTTAGCCTATTGTTAATGCAAACCATTAGTTACATAAATGGATGTCCTGCATAAATATTAACAAAATTACAGTACAAACTATGTTCCTGCAAAAATCTTTTATATTAACTTGACTTTTTCACATCATGGAAAATTGTAATGGCATATGGCAAACCAGTGGTGTCACTCTATCATTTGAGGTGAATCTTCAGTGACTCAGGAGTGCAATTACTTCTATGACTCCATATTTCCAATTTGCATTCATGCCATGTACGCTCAATATGCTGAGTATGAGCACCAGTTCCTTTTACGGCAGACAGAATACTGGCTAAACAGTTTCTTCAAGTTTGATAATTAGGCCCATGTTTATGACAGGTTATGTTGTCTTGGTTACTGTCAGGCTTTCATTACAAAGACACTGACAGGTTATGTTGTCTCAGTTAATGTCAAGTTGTTATAACAAAGACATTGGCTGGTTATGTTGTCTCAGTTATGTTACTGGGGGAGCTGCGAGTGGGCCCCAGTGCATGACACCAGACACAATCAGGAAACAAAAAGGGTGTTTTAATGGTGTCTTGGAAGGAAGGACTGAGGCCAGGCCGGAGGGGTTGGGGCTGGGCAGGTCGGTAGGTAGGTAGGTAGGTAGGGCGAGGCAGACAGGAATGCTTGTCGGCAGAGCTGGTGGCTGACAGGCAGGCAGGTGGAGGTGTTTGGAGGCTGGGTGAGGTGGATCTTGGTAACGGGGAACAAACAGGTTTAGTAGAAAGGAACAACTAAACTGGGTGCTCAAACTATGGTTTGGAGCGTCCTGGAACGTTACTACCTAGTAGTGAATAACAACAATCTAGCGCCGGACGGACGGAAACCAGGGTATATATAGGCAGGCTGATGAGGGAATGAATAACAGGTGGAAACCAGTGTATATATAGGCAGGCTGATGAGGGAATGAATAGCAGGTGGAAACCAATGTATATATAGTCAGGCTGATGAGGGAATGAACAGCAGGTGGAAACCAGTGTATATATAGGCAGGCTGATGAGGGAATGAATAGCAGGTGGAAACCAGTGTATATATAGGCAGGCTGATGAGGGAATGAATAGCAGGTGGAAACCAGGGTATATATAGGCAGGCTGATGAGGAAATGAATAGCAGGTGTGGAGACTTGAAGGGCAGTGGGGGAAAGCCCCACATACATGGACAGACAGCAGAGAGAGAAAGCCTGGCCCAGACTTTGAGGAGGTGGATGCGGAGGGCGTGACAAGTTAATGTCAAGTTGTCATAACAAAGACAAACAATGTCAACCTTGCATAAACAATGACAATCAACCAAATGAAACCTAATGACAACATTCATAAACATTCAATATGATTCAACCCAACACAGCCCTTCTTCCTTAAATTCTGAAATACAGTAATAGCTTTAATTTATGTCGTGTTTATGAAGGCACTATAAAGCAATTATAAGCTCCATGAATAACCAAATAATAAAATAAATATCCTAAATATGTATTATGAAGGCACTATATACAATTATAAGCTCCATGAATAAACACATTTTAAAATAAAGACCCTAAATATATACTACTCAGTTTTTCCAGAATATTAGCAACCAAGCTAGCCTGAAAAACTTGGAATTTCGCTCTGTGACATAGCTAACAATCTAAAACACGACAAAATAGAAGACCAAAGAAAAACATTTACTTCAATAAAACATTCAGTTTAACACTAGAACCGGAAAATGCCTGTGTCAATTGTAGGGTGACCAGAAGTCCCGAAAAATTCGGGACAGTCCCGAAATCCAAGCAGTTGTCCCGAATCCTGAATCCTGCCCTAATTATAATTTTTTTTGACTCTCGATTAGTTCTAGTATGATACAACATTAAAAACTGTCCATGCATCGAGGCGTCCTGCAGCCAGCTCCCGTCGGCTGCTCATTGGCTGCAAGTTGCAATAGTATGTATAGGCGGCTATAGGCGCAAATTTCCATTCATTCATTTTTGAAATGGAGGCTCAGGCTGGTGTCCCGGGACCCGATCAAGACACGTAGCTAAAAAGCAAAAACGCCTCTGCAGATACCGGGAGGACTGGGTAGAGAAATACCCCTGGATTACTGCAGTTTTACGCGATGCAAACAAAGCGTTCTGCAATGTATGTAGGAAGGAGTTTGGTGTTTCACACGGGGGAGTCCGACGCCAGGCTGCATGCTAGCAGCAAACTACATACAGCTAACAGCACAACTGTACAGACCAACACGTTGGTCTCCTCGTTCTTTAAGCGGGAGGATGACTCCATGTATAATAAAATAGCTGCTGCTGAGCTGACATCTGTGTTCCACTGTGTGACCCACCAACAGTCATACAGATCGTTTGACTGTGCTATGAAGTTAACGCCCAAACAATACTCTGACTTGGCTATAGCTAAACATATCTGTTGCGGTCGCACAAAAGCAGAGGCACTTGTCACAAACATACTGGCACCCCTCGTGTCTGACTTCTCCCAGAGCCTTGAGTCAAAAGACATGTATTTTTCTATTGCAACTGATGCCTCTAAAAAGGCAATGTGAAAACATTCCCCATCTCTGTAAGATTCTGGACCCCCGAAAAAGGCATCCAAAACAGGGTTCTGGATTTCTTTGAACAGGCAGCCGAGAGTGCAGATGCTGTCACAGCAACCTTACTGCAGAAGTTAGCAGAACACAAACTCAGCATCCATGACGTCTCGGCCTTCTCAGCTGACAATGCGGCTGTGAATTACGGCAGAAAACACTCCATTTACCAAAATCTAAAACAACACAACAGCAAGATCCTGCCTGCAAACTGCCCAGCTCACATAATACACAATGCAGTAAAACGTGCCAGCAATACCCTGAAAACAGTTGTCGAGTCTATAGTGATTAAATCATTCAATCATTTCAGCTGTTCTGCCAAGAGAGTTGCCACCCTCAAAGAAATGTTTGAATTTGCTGACATGGAGTATCTTACCTTGTTGCGCCACGTCCCCGACATGCTGGTTGAGCCTACTCCCTGCAATTGACAGACACCTGGCCAGCTGTGCAGAGCTACTTCTTGTCGCTGGGAGGCGAAGAGTGCCCCCGTGTCACCTGGGATGCGCTCCGGGGTAACGAGCATGGAGAGGAAAACGAGTGCAGCGAGCTGGAGGCCACTCTCTTCTTCTTGCAAAATATTCTAAAGATTTTCTCTGGTGCTGTGCTGAGTCTTGAGAGTGACAGTCTCACCTCAGTTGAAGTGTATGCGCTGATGAACGGCCTCCGAACCAAACTCCAGCAGCGCAAAAAAGATGCTTTCTTCGGAGCAAAAGTTGACCGTGTCTTCGCCTCCTCCGTTACTCTGAGGGTTGACAAGCTCCGTGGAGACTTCATCAGCTTCTATGATACCGCAGAGCAATACCTTGAGAAATGGTTCAACTTCTACGAAACTGGGCACCTGTTCAACATCCAGTGTTTGAACCTCAAGGAAAAACAAGCCATCAGCTACCGGCAATTGACCACAGCTGTATCCGCCCTTCAGATGGATGAGGATCTCGACATGGATGAGCTCTACAACGAGAATTGTGCTCTGAAAGATGTCTTGCCAAATCTGGCGACAGACAGTCACCCACAAGCGCTGAAGAGCAGGTCTGCGTTCCCTCAGTATGCCAAACTGCTTCGTCCTGAGCATCCCTGTGAGCAACGCTTACTCAGAGCGGGTGTTTTCCATAATGAAAGGTGCCTGGTCTGATGTGAGAAACAGATGCTCATTTAACCTGGTCCGCAGCTAAATTAAAGTAAAAATGAATTTACAAATGAGCCGTGCAGAATTCCACAAAAACATCATGGGAAAGCCGAGAGTGCTGGGAGCAGTGAAATCCTCCGCGAAATATGCCAGCGTCGTGCCTCCAGCGCAACCCAATCTTAGGAGGTATTATATAGCTTTAGTGTATTACACTTTTGTTGTTTCTGTTATTTTATACGCACAAAGAAAATACAACCTATGTGTCCCCTTTTTATGTCATAGAGTAGATGAAGAGAGCGCAAGCTGCAGCCATGAGGCCAGGGAAAGTGCACGTGCAGGCAGCCACGAGAAGGAGTTATTGGATAATTGGATTGGATGTTGGCGCCACGAGAAGGAGTGATTGGATTGGATGTTGCCGCCCCTGACTTAATCCACCAACAGCCTACACCACTTAGCGTTGGTACCCAAATGGTTCCCAGGCGCTAATCACCCCTCACTGAATGAATGACATCAATAGATGATTGGGCGATACTCCCAGATGAATGAAAACTTAATAAGGCTATTATTGAAACATAATACAAATGATATAGGCTACTTATCACATGGGTTACCATTTTTCAATAGGAGATTAATCTTATTGTGTTGGCTAATTCAGCAAATGTAAATCAAATCTGTAAATCTATTTTCTTTATGAGGGAAAGAGAAACTTAATCGCACATACATCCAATCATCTCTCTTTGAATTTTCTCTGCTTATTTTACTGAAGTTTAATATTCTACAAATGTAAAAGAGGATATCTCCTCTTTTTCTACTAACTACTCTTGGTTTTTTTATAATTTATTCATGTCAATATATAATTTATTTCATACAAACACATTATTGTATTTTTCTAATTCATTAACCATTTAAAGAAGACATTTCTGTCATTCATAATTTGTTTTTAGCTCTATATAGTTTGAAGACGACCCAGTAGATGAACTGATGTTCTGGCTGGATGGTGTGAGAGTTTAAAGAGCGATTGGTGTGTGTTTTGTGTAACCGTTTTGTGATTGTTGAGATAAATGAAGTTTAAATAATGCTGATTTAATAACCATGTATTCTTATGTTTTTGTTTTATTAAATTGTATGCTGCAGCCAGGTTAGGGAAATATGATTGAATACAATAACCATAAAAAGTTTAGAACTCCATACATTACACTCAGCCACACTCACTCAGACTTTACACCTGGCTCAGATAGAGAGACAGGATTGAAACCCCACAATTAACATACAAATGAAACTGCCCCCTATACAGCACAAAGAGACCTTCTGTCTCCAGCTCCCTGATGTTCTAGTCTAGGTTAGGACAATAGAATGTAAATTACTGTAACCTGGTTAAGATTTCACACCTGTATGCAAAGAACCTGTTGATCTATGACCGAGAGTAACCCCCAAATGGGAAGAGTTTAGAGCATGCCCTTCTTCATTGGACATTCGTCCAACATGTCACCATGCCAACAAAAAGCCAATAAGGATGGGTTTTACTCACGAGAGTGAAAAGTAACCGCCCCTGTGGCGGGAGTATCAAAACCGATGTTCGATCTTCATTCGGGGCGAATATTTTGTGGAAGCTCGAGGAATGAGCAAATATTTGACCGCTGCAGTGTATTTCATGTATTTTGACTTATCAATTCATATTAATAAATCTTTGTGCTAAATTTCCATTTGGACCGGAGCCTCGCCCTTCTTCAGAAATTCTGATACACGTAAAATTCTTAACATGATACAAATCCCGTGGCAAATAGTCATCAATGAATCCAGGGATAAATTAATTAATTTAATTTGACAGAAAAATGTATTCTTTACAATTAATTTATTTCAGCATATCCTAAATGCATACCAATAGCGTCAGTTAAAGAAATACATAAACCAATTATTTTGAATATATTTGACTATATTGCTTGTGGCATATCAGTGATTATTTTAATTATTAAAATATGAAACAATTTTAATATGAAATTACGAAACATTAGTGCCATGCTATAATATAGGTAATGTTCATTTCAGTGGTACCAGTATGACAAAAATAATTTTGATAACTCATATACAGCTCAAGAAAAAAATTAAAGAGACGACTGCACTTTAAGGAAGGTTTTGAGTGAGGACCAGAAGAGTTCCTTACTCAAAACCGGAGACCTCTGCAAATTGAACGCTTCTGTTCCTCACTCAAAACTTTCCTTTACAACCTTTTTGGAAAAGAAAGAAAAAGGTGCAGTGGTCTCTTATTTTTTTTTGGAGCTGTATATTATGTATTTTTTTCAACTTCAGAAGTCTGTTGCCACAGGTACACCAGGTATGGCCAGGGCGCAACTGCACATTTTCTGAGGGGTATGCAAGATCAATGTTGGCGCCAATGATTACATTTACCAACTTATGTTTATCTACTTGGACATTGCTGCGCTAATTTTAATACACTGTTTTTCATTTTCCCTTTTTCTGTTTAGCGCCCCAGAACGCTTCCCTCCAAGATCCATTTTGGTCATGTGACTGTGTGTGACAGAATTTAGAGTAGGCCAAATGTTGCAGGGTTAGTGGTTGATATGCAATCACTTGATATAATAAAATATATTTAGAACTCATATAAAATGCTAAACAAATGTAAAATAACAAATATATAAGCATTTGGTTAGGCTTATTTCTAACGTTACACAAAATAAGATAAAAAAAGATATATTGTATTTTGTCACAGTGCACCTTTTCAATGAAATCATTAGTAATGTTTCAGTATCAAGTATCACAATACTACACTTGGCATCAGTATCGAAGTCCACATTTTGCTATCATCACAACACTAGTGTCTAATGACCCAGGTGTGTTAGCTCCTGTAGGAATGCATTGAGAAACACTGCTGTAATCCAGATTGTCAGTACCTCACCCTGAATGATGTAGGACCCCTGGTTCTCCTTTTAATACCTGTGTTGGGGAACATGATTGCATTTATCATGACTGTGATTCATTATATCTATTAATGTTCTTGATCTACCCCCAACTGACTATCTGGTCTCCAAGGAGACAAACACTAGAGAAGGTAACCAGCTGGTGGTGGCTCACTGGCCCCTGTTCAAAACCCATCAATCCCCCTGAGCATGGTGTTACACATCAGCAGGGCATCCATCTAGGAGAGTTCAACCCAGAAGGAGCAATGTGTGTTTTCTCTCACCAAATGGAGGGAGCAGAGCTTCTGTGTGAGTGAAGGAGCAGGTCGCTATACGAGATGTAACTGATGTTGAGAACAGTCTTCATCTTAACCATCCAAACAGAACCATCTGTTTGAACCCCATATTTATTTTCAGCATGGCGGTGGAAGGTATATGACCAGCTGCCCTTTGTGCGCATGCCTCTTGTGCAGGCTATGGAAGAGGCATGTGATGAGATTGATGTGGGTGCGATTCAGGGATGGATAAGGCAATGAAGGCGCTTCTTCCCTCCATGTCTGGCAAGGGAAGATATTGTCTGTGATGTGGACGAGGCGTTGTGGCTAGAGCCAGCTGTGCAGCAAAATGCTGTCTAATTTATTTTTATTTCCTCTTTTTTTATCTATATATTATTTCTGCACATTTTTTTTAGCAATATTCTTTTTCAGTTTACTGTTTTTTGTGAGCATATTTCTGTTCAGTCCAGTGTAAATATGTCTGCTGTGCATATGTTGCACTGACTTGTTTGGTGAAAAACGAATAAATAAATGTTTCAACAGCATGTGTGTGTATCTGCAAATATTTCTGTGTATGCGAACTATCTGAAGAATTTTCTACAATTTGAACTATTTAGTATTACGGCAAAGCACACTAAAGATGAGAGTGCTTTTCATTATGCCCAAAAGTGTGTAGTTGGTTAGACAAAAATCTGGTAATATGAATAAAGTGTGTCATTTTGTGCAAGAGTTAGATTTTGATAATGCTGTATGTAGTTTTGGCTGCAGTGCTTCATTTTGCAGGATATATGAGGTATTTGCAGTTTAGGTGTGTGGTTTTGTGAATTGTGTTAAGTATTTTGATAAAACCACCCTAGTGTCCAAAATTGTGTTTTAGCATTTGGAAAAAACTGGAATACTTGTAAGATTTCTGCCCTCTTTTGTTTGCACTTCTGTTTAGATGTTAACTGCATTTTGTTGAACTGTACTTGTATTGTTCAATGACAAAGTTGAATATAATCTAAAATGTAATCTTTAGGGAGTTTAACTGGATGTGACTAGCAAAGCATGTGGAGGAAGGGGTGTGTAGTAGACTCAGATGGGGGAGTGGTCTAAGAGTGTTTTTGCCGGACCGTGTTAGCAGAGCCAGGCCAGGCCTAGAGCAAATGTCTTTGACTGACTGTGTAAGTGCCTGAATTACTGACTACCTGTTGTTTAATAGTGTAGTGGTTTGAGAAGCGGACTATGAAACAGTAGGTCCTAGGTTAAGACTCCCATTTAAGTCAAAACACATTGTGCCTGGGGATTTGTTCAGGATGGACAAATAATTCACTTGATGAAAAGTCAGTTATCATCACCTGTGTTCATAGATACTGTATCAATGCCATTCATGAATGGCAAATAAGCAGTAAAAACGGCCAGTGGCAAAAGCCATTCAGTTCATAGATGGTATTTGTGGTAGACTTAATAAGAAACGTTACTCAGTTTAGCACAATGCTTAATGGTGTCTAGTAACATATTCAAACTCAGAGTGATGTTAATGCGTGATAAAATGATCTAATGTTGAAATGCAATACCAACTACTACCATGTATTGCTCTGTGCCGTAGTGGTTAAAGAAACACCCTCTTAAGTGGGAGACCTGTGTTTGAATCCAGGGGAGGGCTACAATAATCATGGCTTTTTATTACGGGCTGGCTGAACTAGGCTTGCCTGGTTTCTTGTTTAAATACTGTAAGCAATAACAAGTCTTTATATCTTAGCAAGAGCCATAGCCAGACTGGAGTGTGTTATTGAAATTTACTAAGCTGATCGAGTAATGAGTTCTACAATTCTATAAGGGAGTAGAGAATTACTAGTTAAGTATTGGGCTGATGGAAAGTATGTGCTTGGATATAGAGTTACAGTCAAAGGTATTTGTAAAATGCAGGAGGGTAACCTGTCTTTAGGTTAACCTAGAGTGGAGAGTGATAAGAGGAACAAGGCTAGACTAGTTTAGGCCAGATAAACGTGTTGATGAAATGTCAGTTATTTTGTACATTGTTGTCACACCTTGCCTATACAAAAAGGAGGATATTCTGAGCTGTACCTCAGAGTTTTATACTGATCTCATGTTGGTGTCTTTCTATCTCTGCTGATAAGCATAATAAGCTGATTATTGTGTTTAGAGAATCTGATCTCTGTATTACCTGCTAAAGAGTTTAAACATTGTGAACCTTATTTTCACCACAAGTGGCTTAAAATCAAAACGGTCAATATCCAGTCAAAGCCAGGACCTCAATCCAATTGACAATATGTGGTGTGACATGCTTTCATGGCTTTGTTCAAGAACTTAAACGTCCACTAGTATTTGGCTGTTCCCCCAAGGGTTTGGATAGTAAATATTTCTACTATGAATTCTGCTTTGATACTCTTCTTTCAGACAGAAGTACAAAAAACAGTGTGTGGTTGTGTGGCAGGCAGCCTTTGTTGTGTTTTAACTCTACTTAGTCTTTGTTTTCATCACTGAGTTTGTGGCCTGTCAGAGGCGTCACTTTTCTATCCTTTTTCTACAGATGCACTTTTTCAAAATCAAATATTATCTTCAAGTACAAACAGAAGGACATTGTACATATGTGAGCCCTCCAAACACTCCACGTGCTCATGGACAAACAACCGTTGGACTCTAATGGCTCTAATTTCTTGGCTTTAAGGTGCTTCTATCAAATATTGACTAAAGGGGTCAACTCTTGAAGTAGATTATTTTAAATGTTATTTAGAAAGGTTTGACATTATGGACTTCTTTGTGTTGATCAGAGGCAAAAACTCCTAATACCTTGGAGAGCCACTGTAGTTTCACTGCAATTCTTGGGCATCATCGTTGTATTTCATCTACAGCATTGTCTGTTTCCAACAGACTTAAAAGAGATGATTTTGACCATATTTACCAATGGTTAATTAGGGGAATGTTGAAATGCAAAAAGCCAAGGTCGTGCACAAGCCCTGAGACTAAGAAGTGATATCTACCAATTTAGATTTCCTACTGACGTAAAAGAGTTGTAGGATTTTTCAATTGATCATACTTTTTCTGAGTACAAGCATTTCCCTTCATGAGTACTTTCTACTAGGGGTGTGCAAAGCAGCCAATATTTGTATCTTTATTTGTATTTGGTAAGGGGGAAAAAGTATTTGTATTCGTATTCGAGTAAAATTCAAAATAGGCGTAAAAATTCAGTTTTTTTTTTTTTGCGTTAGGGCTGGTTCACCCGATTGCAGCGTAATGAAATAATATCCCGATCAAACTCCGCTTCCTGAAAGTTATAAATTGCCTTTGGAACCCAGTTAAGGTACAAAAATCTATTAAACAAAATTGTGACGCAGTTAAGTTTTTTCGCTCAGCCGAGCTGTTGCTGTGTGGAGAATGGAGATGTGTGGAGCAGCCTGTGTCAGTTACCGCTTTTATTCTTTTCCCTCCCCCGACTGAAAGTCACTCACTCACTCATCCGGGCATGTACTGCGGTCTCATGAGAAAACGCAGCTTTTTGATATAACGGTTTTCTTGTTCCCGAATACAAGTATTTGTTTGAAATAAGTATTTGTAAAAACCACGTTATTTGTGCCTTTCCGAATACCGTATTCGGGTTCGGCTCCACCCCTACTTTCTACATACATTTGATCAATGAGGCCCCTGGGATCTGACCATAGCCAACCCATTTATAAGCATGTCTGTCATTACCATGATGGTGAACATCAGCACTTGTGTCCTGTCATAAGTAGAATCACACTGTTCATGCTGTGTGATCATTTCTCTTGTGGTTCGGCACTTGGATTGAGACGGTTGTATAGAATGAACCGTGCAGCAACGTATCGATTCAGCCAGTGTCTCCATCCTGAGAACTACTGGTATTCATCAACAGAAATCTTCTATCACTGTGAGTACAACAGTCACCCTTTTTTCTGTCCATGCAACCATTCTTTATGTTTATGTTGTACCCAATATTGATAAATGAGGTGCCAGACATAGACAGACAGTCACAGTCAAAGAATTTAGCATTGGATTAATGGGGTTGATAAATGAGGTTCCAGGGCGTGTGCATTCTCTGGCTGTGATAGATCACTAATGCCCTCTGCTGGCCAGACCTGATTTCTAACATCTGATTTCAGCACAGAATCTGGAAGCCACAGATAAAATGACAAGCTACTCATTCTCTGAAAACAGTTCAAAGGTTTCTTTGTGTTTGTGTGTCAGTGGCAATGGACTCTATCAGTTGTTCAATCGGTCTGGATCTACAGATGGATCCAGTGTTTATTACAGTACCCGTGGACACAGTTACTGAATGTTGGCAGCATCGCTGATACAGCATTTTTCGTGGTGTTAATCAGCATACTGACTGTACGGGACTCTGGAGTAAAGAAGCATGGTTGCTTGGTGAATGCATCTGACAATGTGTTCTTCCCTCTCTGACATTCCGTCTGCAGAAACGTGTTCACTTCAGAGTGACCTGAACATCTAAGTGCCAATGTACTGATTTCTGGATATTAACATTATGGACTTGTGTTGCTACCAATATCAATTTGTTTTAAATTATATATTTCTTTTTTTCTGGAAATACAACCTAATCTTAGCCCTGATAGTCTTATGATAGTTCTTCAAACCCACTCTGATTTTAAATCTAGATCTGGTCTTGGCATCTTTTATTTAAATGTACATTTGTCCAAAATTGATGGGAGTCAGGGCTTGGGCTAAAATCAACTGATTCTGATATAAATGTTTTCTGAAACCTGTCTCAGGAAGTTTGTCATTGATAATGATATTTGTATAAATCGATTCAATGTATCTTGCACTGACAGTGAAGAAAGGTGGTGGTGTAGAAATGTATGAAGAGAAAATTCCAGGTAGAAGTTGAAATGTCCCGAACTATTAGAAAAACGTTGGGAAAATGTATTTTTGTTGATCTTAACTGGTGTCAGGTGGATTTTAAAATGTATTGTAACTCCATGAATTTCACCCAGTTGATAAACACACCCACCCAAATCCTAAATGTTTAAAAACATCTACTCTGATTTAGAATTGACAAATGTGCCTCAAATGCAATTGGTGTATTTTGTAATGAGTTGAGTGACCATTGTGCTGTTGTAGCTGTTAGAAATGCTAAGGTTATATTATTCATGAGCGAAACCTAGTGGGGGCCAAGGCAAGAAACGCAGGTTCTCCTGCTGATTAGGTTTTATTTAGGCAGCTGCAAAAATAAATGTTCTTCACTGCTCAGGAAGGCCAAGTTGGTTTATTTTGAAACAATAACTACTGAAAACCTTAATGACCCTAAGAGGTTTTGGAAAACTATTAAGTCGATTTCATGTTAATGAATTGCCATCATGCATAATGCTGGACACTGTTACTGTGTATGACAAAACCGAAATGCTAAATTGTTTTAACAAACATTTTGTATCTGGTAAGTTGATTCTATTACTGTTATCTACTTTGTATTGAGGAACTGTTATGAACCCATGGCTCTAACAGTCAGAGACCTGTAACAAAACTCGTGAAAAGTAGTGTAGTGTAAATGAACAGTGAAAACAAATGACAGACAACTTAAGCTACTGTTAAACAAAACGTTTATTATAAACACTGGGAAAAGGGGTTTGGGAAAAGGGCTGAGCTGGACCCAAGGAATGAAATAGTAAAAAAACCCTAAACTGAACTTGCCTGCCTCAAAAAACACTTAGTTATCTACTAACCTATACCAAAAATACAGTGGGTGGTGTTGAAGTCTAACATTTCCCTGAGTTGGTTTGTTGGAAAGGAGAATAAAACACCAGGAGTCAGGTCAATTATAGTACCGTATATTCCGTTTATTACAAAAGCTTTTGGAGACAAGGGTTGCCCCACAATGTCTAAGGATGAACAGTCAAAACATCATTTTATACTTCAACTACGCCCAAAAGATAGAGGCGTTAAGTTACAAAGCAAGTGTGCCATTGGCCCAATCCCAGTTCTATTCCTTATAGGATAACTCCAAGTACCCCCCTTGCCCCCCTTCTGGTTTCTGTCTTGTCTGTCCGACTATGTGTGTGTGTCTCTAACCTGTCCTGTTTCTCAAAAGACAGACATACTAAATCTTTCTCTCCCCGGCAACCGCGTGAATAGGGTGTCCTATTCTCCTACTTGCCCCTTCCGTTTTAGCTCATATTACAAACAATTAATATTTTGTTTCATTGGTTACAACAGCTTACAACAGTTCACCAACTTATACAATCAATACATTTACAGTGGTCCGCTCAGTTCTAACTAGTGCTTTTGACAGTTTTCATATGGGTTGTGTATGCCCAAGGTGGACCTGCTAGAAATCCCCTTCCTCAAGGTACGAACAACAAACACAGATTAAACAGGGACTAAACAGCAAACAATTGACTAGACAACAAACAAAACACCACAGCAATACATACTCACACGAAACAGGACAAAGTGAGATGTGCTAATGCTATGTGGATGAACAAAAGTATCTATCTCAAGAGTTTGTGTCTATGGCCCAATCTCAGTGTCCACACAGACTTTGAAGCGCGTTCTCACTAAGTCTGTGAGGGCTTAGTGTTGTCCCACTGTGAAATCGTCAAGTGTGCGGGGGCTATCTCAAAGACATTTTGACCCCTTTATGCACCTTTTCACAAGACCGCATTTCTGCAGACTTTGCCTGAGGGAATTGCCCACAGTTCATAGCATTGTGACGTGAAACACTGGGGTTACCAGGGAAGGCTCGGATGTGAGTGAAAAACGGATAGAAGATGGCACATAGAACACATGAAATCAGAGGAATGTAATCACCTTGTATATTCAACTATTTATTTTAGTTTTTGCTTAACAATGCTGTTTTGACCAAAAATAGTATGTTGATTGGCAAATATATATTGTTATTTTCAGTTACTTCATCCACTCAAGGGCAAGAGCCTGGAAGACATATCAGGCAGTTTGTCTATTAAGTGCCTTGGCTTCAATGAAAGTAAAAAACTTAATTAAAAATCCCAAATCCACAATAGTGTGCAACATGTTTTAGCGTCATCAAGGTTACATAATAAAGTGATGTCCCATTACTATTTATAGCATTTAGAGCCCTTGCAGCTTCTTGCACTCAATCACTTACCAGGTGACGTCAGTTAAGTCTGTGAGGGTTTAGGGGGGACATTGGGATTTGGCCCCAAGTCTACTTATGGGATAAAACATGAAGAGCCACTTTGGGCGAACCAACTGACTGGGTTTTTAAACCAGGGGATGTGTGATGTGATTGGGTAATGGAAAAAAGGAACAGGTGGTGCAATCAGGAGGAGTGTCCATTCATTGGTCCACCTCAGCAGTCAGATGATGAACTGATGACTGCCAGGTGGGACACACCAACGACAACAGTCAGTAACATAACGGACATCTGTGATTAAAGCAGGAGGGGAAAACACAAACGCACCTACAGAGTACCTGCATGCGTAACATGAACCTATGACACCTAGTCAGACTTTCAATTTTCTGTCATTCTCATTCCAGGAAATTCATACAGCCCTGAAATCCCTAGATCTAAAAAAGCCTGCAGGTCCTGATCTTCTTTATCCCTGCTTTTTTAAATCGGCAGCTGATTTTATAGCTGAACCTCTCACATATTTGTTCAGTCTTATTTTGGAATGTAATGAAATTCCGGAGATATTGAAGTCAGCATTTGTTTTACCATTTGTTTGACCCCAATAGAATTCTAGAATGCTGCTGTAGATTACTGAGAATTCTCAAAATAAATAATATTTCTTCACACCTTTCAAACAAACAGATATAGCATAAAAGTTAACCTTGTTTTAATTAGCAAATCATCTTCTTTAATTTGACACCACATCCATGTAACTTCAAAAAAAAAAAAAATCTCCCATTTTGTAGACACTTATAATATAAAGACTAAATCAACCTCTCACTTTTCCTACTCTTCTCTCTGCTAGCACACAACCTGTTTGCCACTACATAATTCTCTAATAGTCTGACAGATTAACCAAATAGTGAATTAACTTCAGCAAGCAGTTGTGCTTGTTTCTATATGACGGATCGGTAGAAACAAGAACGAACATCTAAGTTTACATTACAAAACTGGAACTCTTTTTGGGCGAGATTGTGCAAGCGATTTGAGGTAGGCACAACTAACATAAAGTAAGGGTAAGGTACACACAGCTCCAAACACTGAAAAGCACAACATTACAGATGCCAATCTTGGCTAGCTAGTGAAAGTGCCAGCTTGTCTGCTCGCCAGAGAAACACATTTGTGACCACACAACTTCCCAGTGAGCAATCGATGGCGGCCAGCTTTTGCCGCTTTTCTCCTGATCTCAATTTGCATACACTAATTTGCATCTCAGGCAGCTTTTGTTATGGAAATTTTGCACTAAGGTGAATTTGAGAAATGTCTGTCTTTCCATTGGCTGATATATAAATCGGTACTTTGATTGTGACACACATGTCTGTAAAATATCAGAGGATTAACAGGTATTTGGGCCATGTCCTCCTGCCTAGAAGAAGGGTGTCAGTCTTTTGTTCCTCAGGAATGTGGGGGATCTGGTATTTGCATAGGGATATTTTCATTTTAACATTAACCTGATGAAGTGTAGATAGAACGTCTCATGTGATCACCTGCATATTAATTGAGTGTTAATGGATAAAACATTTAACCAGGGCTCATATTATATTCCCAAACAGTTTAATTGTTAAGAAAGAGTGATGAACTATTGTTCCCATGGTCAGTGCAATGAGTGGTTGTTGTTATCTCATATTGAGGACAGAAGGACATGTAGCTTGTCCTTGACTGTCTTGGCAAAATCTTGGGAGGATGAGTGAGCCCATAGATAAGGAAATCTTTCCATTTCAGAGAATATGCTGAGTCATGATAAGTAGTGGCTGGGGGAGCGAATCCCAGAGGGTTGTGAAAAACATTGATGGAAGATTCGAGAAGGATCCATCCAGAAATTAGCATAATGGGAGGACCTAATATCATTGTATAACCATACTGTATAAAAATGTGTTTAATGTTTGGAAGTCGGTTGTTCTGCAGACCAACATGGCTTGGTTGCTCTGCAGATCAGCACGGCTTTATGACGTCAATAAAGTCTATTTTTGGATTCGAAGGCACCTGAGTCTTTGCATCTTTTATTGTCTGGAAATCTGAAGTGTTTTCCACGACAGGGGCATCCATTGTCTGTCCAGATGCTGTAAGAACTCTTAGAATTGAAGAAGTTGCTTATGGCAGGAAGGAGAGCTGTCCTTTGTGTGAAGTTTAGATAAACACAACAGTAAACATTATGGCAGGAAGGATAAGGTGGGGGGACAGCCCGCCCTTTGGGGTAAACAGATGGCAGCATCTTACCACACCCCTTTTTCTATGTAATAAATACTGTTGAAATGATGTTTTGAGTCAGAGACTCCTCAGACGATTATGCGGTTGACGCATCTCTCATATTTGCATAATAGTTAATAAAACTGTTAGAATGTGCCAAGAGAACTTTGTTTGTGTGTTCCTTACTCCGAGTGTCGATACATGGAATTACCATCACATTTCCACCAGCAGCCCAACTGCGTTACGCAGGGCGTGCGCTATGGTCTGCTGTATCTACTTGTGTTGCCATTTTCTTCCAGCAGAGATGCTATTGTACCCCTTTTATTCTTGTACTGATTATTTGTATAATCATATTGTTAAATCTTAGTGTACAGAACTTTGGTCAACATTGGTAGTTTATAAATAAAATAGACTTTGACTTTTGCACAATTGCTTGTTTTTCCTAGCCACTGAAATTCAACACTACTGTTGTTTGCTCCTTGGGGTTTAAGGCCGGGTGTCTCTGTAAGGCACTTTGTGACAACTGCTGTTGTAAAAAGCGCTTTATAAATAAATATTGATTGATTGATTGATTGTGTAAAGGACCTTTGTGTAGACATCAGTAAACACATCTTGCCATTGCTTACCATAATATTTTCCCGAACTAATGGCCATTTTCCACTGCATGGTACCGGCTTAACTACTCGCCTATAGCCTTGATTTTAATGCTTCATGGGGTACAGTTCTTTACTGTGTTTTATCACCACTGTGTCCATAGATAGCTCTGTAGCGAATGTGAATTGCACATGTGTAAGGCAAGACAATCACCATTTGGAATCCCACGCTGTACTACCATGAAAAGTAGTAGGATCATTTTAGTGACTTGGTTCTTTCGTTCAGGAACAACTCTTGTTCAAAGTGTGTAAGGTATTAGCTTTATGCTCTGAACTGGACAGTACAACATGTGGATTATCCATCCATCCATCATCTTCCGCTTCATCCGGGGCCGGGTCGCGGGGGCAGCAGTCTAAGCAGGGATGCCCAGACTTCCCTCTCCCCAGACACTTCCTCCAGCTCTTCCGGGGGGACACCGAGGCGTTCCCAGGCCAGCCGGGAGACATAGTCCCTCCAGCGTGTCCTAGGTCTTCCCCGGGGTCTCCTCCCAGTGGGACGGGACCGGAACACCTTCCCAGGAAGGCGTCCGGAGGCATCCGAAACAGATGCCCAAGCCACCTCAGCTGACCCCTCTCGATGTGGAGGAGCAGCGGCTCTACTCTGAGCTCCTCCCGTGTGACCGAGCTTCTCACCCTATCTCTAAGGGATCGCCCAGCCACCCTGCGGAGAAAGCTCATTTCGGCCGCCTGTATCCGGGATCTTGTCCTTTCGCTCATGACCCAAAGCTCATGACCATAGGTGAGAGTAGGAACGTAGATTGACCGGTAAATCGAGAGCTTCGCCTTGTGGCTCAGCTCTTTCTTCACCACGACAGACCGGTACATCGACCGCATTACTGCAGAAGCTGTACCGATCCGTCTGTCAATCTCCCGTTCCATCCTTCCCTCACTCGTGAACAGGACCCCTAGATACGTAAACTCCTCCACTTGAGGCAGGCACTCTCCACCAACCTGAAGTGGGCAAGCCACCCTTTTCCGACTGAGGACCATGGCCTCGGATTTGGAGGTACTGATTTTCATCCCCATGTGGATTATGACATTGTTTTACTACAATTTGATAACCTCCCAAAACAAACGAAGATCAAGATTATTTCGGACATTGGACGGAAAATTGTTGAACGCAGAGTCACCTATATAGCTGTGGTGAGTTCTGTTCTGGGCTATTATAAATAAGTAGCGTTAAGTGTTGTTAGGTTACTGAGTATGAACGTAATCAATCAAATTTATTTATAAAGCCCTTTTTACAACAGTAGTTGTCACAAAGTGCTTTTACAGAGACAGACGGCCTTAAACCCCAAGGTGCAAACAACAGTAGTGTTAAATTTCAGTGGCTAGGAAAAACTCCTTAAGAAGGTCGAATTTTAGGAAGAAACCTAGAGAGGACCCAGGCTCAGAGGGGTGACCAGTCTTCTTCTGGCTGTGCCGGGTGAGATATTAAGAGTCCAATTGGAATAATAAATACATTTCTCTGGGCTAAATCCAGAGTCTATTTGATTTTAGACTAGGTCAGAAGTATGACCAGGTGGACAAGGACAGGGACAGAAACGGGCCACCCAAACCAGGTAATCCGCAGGTGTGGACCAGGACCTCATCTCCTCCTAAAATGTAAAACTGGAGGAGACTGAGAAAAGTTAGTAGTGCATTCCTCATATCCCTCAGCACAATAATAGCATAACACCTTGTAACTGAGACGGGGGGGGGGGGGGGGGGGGTCTGGTGACACTGTGGCCCTACCCGGGGGAGGCCCCGGACAGGGCCCAACAGGCAGGAAAATCAATCCACCCACATTGCCAGGCATCAACCAAAGGGACACCCACCAACCGCAACCCCCCTGAATGAGGGCCGAGTATTGCTAGCAGCGTACAGCCCAACTGCACAAGTGCACAATAGAGAGTCAACAACAAGCCAGTGACTCTTCCCCCGAAAGGCATTGGAGGGAGGGCATCCCAGTGGCAACGAGAGCCCACCTGGCAAGACAGCAAGGGTGGACAGTATCAAGCCTACTGATCACCTTCACACCCCCGGGCCAGGCTACACCTAATTATAAACCGTGCTGTAGAGATGAGTTTTTAGTAGACACTTGAAAGTTTGCACTGAGTTTGCATTTCTAACCTTAATTTAGCAGATCATTCCACAGGAGTGGAGCTCTATGAGAAAAGGCCATGCCACCAGCTGTTTTTTTAGAAATTCTAGGTACAATTAAAAGGCCTGCATCTTGTGATCTAAGGTTACGTGTAGGTATGTATGGCTGGATCATTTCAGCAAGGTAAGTAGGAGCAAGTCCATGTATTGATTTATAGGTTAAGAGTAAAACCTTAAAATCAGCCCTAACCCTAACAGGCAGCCAATGTAAGGACGCCAGGACAGGAGTAATGTGTTCACATTTTTTTGTTCTAGTTAGGATTCTAGCAGCCGTGTGCAGCACTAATTGAAGTTTATTTATTAATTTGTCTGGATAACCAGAGAGAAGAGCATTGCAGTAATCTAATCAAGAAGTAACGAAAGCATGGATTAATGTTTCTGCATCAGTTTTTGATAGAAAGTTTCTAATTTTTGCAATGTTTCGAAGATGGAAATAAGCTCTTGAGACATATTTTATATGTTCTTCAAAGGAGAGGTCAGGGTCAAGGGTAACGCCAAGGTTTTGTCGAGGTTCACAGTGAGATCTGCTAACAACGCTCTTTATTTTTTGGGTCCTAAAAGGAGCATTTCTGTTTCATTTGAGTTTAAGAGCAAGAAATTCTCTGTCATCCACTTCCTAATATCTGAAACGCATGCTTCCAAAATAGCTAATTTAGGGGCTTCTCCATGCTTCATTGAAATATATATATAACTGTGTGTCATCAGCATAACAGTGAAAGTTAATATTGTGATTTCGGATTACATCGCTCAGAGGGAGCATATATAGTGAGAACAATAATGGTCCCAGAACCGAGCCTTGAGGAACACCAAAGCATACCTTTGATTTGTCAGAGGATATGCCATTCACACATACAAACTGATATCTTTCAGATAAATAAGATTTGAACCATGCTAGAACATGTCCACCTAGCCCAATATTGGTTTCCAGTCTCTCTAAGAGAAGGGAGTGATCAATAGTGTCAAAAGCAGCACTAAGATCAAGAAGCAACAGGACGGATGCGGAACCTTTGTCTGAGGCCATTAGAAGGCAAGGCAAGGCAAGGCAATTTTATTTATATAGCACATTTCATACACAATGGTCATTCAAAGTGCTTTACATAAATATCCATTTGACAGAGGAACTGTTACAGAAATAAGAAATAATAAAAGCCATTAAGAATATAAAATCAAATACAGAACAGTGAAGAAATAAGAAAAATTAAAACCGTTAAGAATATAATGTCAAATACAGTTTAGAATAAAAAATATAATAAAATAAAGGACAGTGAAAACAGTCGGACGGACAGTGGCACAGTGCTCATTCATTAAATGCAAAGTAAAATAGATGTGTTTTGAGTCTGGATTTGAATGTGACTACTGTAGGAGCACATCTGATCTCTTCTGGAAGCTGGTTCCAGCTGCGACTGGCATAATAGCTAAAAGCAGACTCTCCTTGCTTAGAGTGAACCCTTGGTATTTCTAGCTGATGTGATCCTAATGATCTGAGTGTTCGTTTGGGTTTATATTCATTGAGCATATCTGCAATGTATTGAGGTCCTAGGCCTTTGAACGATTTATATACCAGTAGTAATACTTTAAAATCGATCCTATATGTAACTGGCAGCCAGTGTAAAGACCTGAGGACTGGTGTGATATGATCATATTTTCTGGTTCTGCTGAGAATCCTGGCCGCGGCGTTCTGTACGAGCTGCAACTGTCTTATGGTCTTTTTGGGAAGGCCAGTGAGGAGTCCATTACAATAATCCACCCTGCTGGTGATGAAAGCATGCACTAGTTTTTCTAAGTCTTGACTAGAAACAAAGCATCTAATTCTTGCAATATTTTTCAGATGATAGTATGCTGATTTAGTTATTGCTTTGACATGACTACTGAAGTTAAGGTCTGACTCTAGAGACACACCGAGATTCCTGACTTGATTTTTAGTTGTTTGACCTTTAGAGTGAAGGTACGCGTTCACCTTGAGAACTTAATCTTTATTTCCAAACGCAATAACTTCAGTTTTATCTTTGTTTAACTGAAGAAAGTTTTGGCACATCCAACTATTTATTTCATCAATGCATTGGAGCAGGGAGTCAATTGGGCTGTAATCGTTTGGCGATAGGGCTAAGTAGATCTGTGTGTCATCTGCATAGCTGTGATAAGAGATTTGGTTCTTTCTCATTATTTGGCTCATTGGGAGCATGTACAGGTTGAATAGGAGTGGCGCAAGAATTGAGCCTTGAGGAACTCCGCATGTCATGGACGTCCACTCAGACCTATGGTCTCCTATACTCACATAATACCCTCTTGCTTCTAAGTATGACCTGAACCATTTTAGGACTATCCCAGAGAGCCCCACCCAGTTTTCCAGTTTTCCAAGTATGTTGTGATCGACAGTGTCAAATGCAGCACTGAGATCAAGTAGTATCAGCACTGATAATTTGCCTGAGTCAGTATTTAAGCGAATATCGTTTATTATCTTAATGAGAGCTGTCTCTGTGCTGTGATGCGGTCGGAAACCGGATTGAAAATTGTCAAAGTATCCGTTTGAGCTTAAGAATTTGTTCAGCTGATTGAAGACAACTTTTTCAATGATCTTGCCTATGAAAGGAAGATTTGAGATCGGTCTATAGTTGTTTAATATGGTCTTATCCAGATTGCTCTTTTTCAGGAGGGGTTTGACAACACCAGTTTTCAGGGAGTTTGGGAAACTTCCAGAGAGAAGTGAGGCATTTACCACTTTTATGAGATCTACTTCTAAACAGTTTAACACACTTTTGAAAAAAGATGTGGGAAGTGCGTCAAGGGCACATGTTGATGTTTTAAGGTGTTGAACAGTTTCTTCCAAAACTTTGCAATCAATTTCTTCGAAATCAGACATAGTAACCACTTTCTCAGGTTGTGGTTGGATCTGTCTGACCCCAGCACTACTCGAGGATGTGCTGATCACCTTTCTGATATTATTGATTTTCTCAGAGAAAAAGAATGCAAACTCACTGCACTTGCTGTCTGAGAGCATTTCACTGGGAATCTGGCTTGGGGGATTTGTTAGTCTATCGACAGTAGCGAAAAGAATGCGAGTATTATTTAGATTTCTGTTTATAATATTTGAGAAAAAAATCTGTCTAGCTTTGCCTAATTCCATGTTGAAAGCATGGATGGTGTCTTTGTAGATGTTGTAATGGACTACAAGTTTTGTCTTTCGCCTCATGCGCTCTGCTTTTCTGCATTGTCTTTTCATATTTTGCACTGCTGTCGAGTTTCTCCAAGGTGCTTTTTGTCTACCATTCTTCCTGACTTTCATAGGAACAATATCATCAATTACACTTTTAACCTTTGAGTTAAAAGAATCAAGGAGAAAATCAACAGAGTCAGCAGATATGCTTGGTGTTAAAGATATGGCCTTCATAAATAGTATACTAGTGTTCTCATTTAAGCATCTCTTCTTGACAGACACAGATCTAACTTCGATGGCAGGAGAGATCAATATATCAAAGAAAATACAGAAATGATCAGACAGTGCTACATCCTTAATAATAATTGATGAAATATTTATACCCTTGCTGATAAGTAAATCTAGAGTGTGTCCATGATAGTGTGTGGGTCCATGTACATGCTGAGTCAGATCAAAAGTTATTAAAACTGTTTTGATTTCTTTTGCCATATTGTTTTCTGCATTATCTATGTGAATGTTAAAATCTCCAGCAATAGCAAAACAGTCAAACTCTGAGGAAACTAATGATAACAGTTCTGTAAAGTCCTCAGCAAAGGCTGGAGAGTATTTAGGAGGTCGGTAAATAGTGATAAGTAAAATGTGAGGGGCACCTTTTAACACAATACCCAGATATTCAAAAGACTGGTAGTTCCCAAATGATATTTGCTTACATTGATAGACATCTTTAAAAAGAGCAGCTACTCCCCCAGCTCTCCTCATTGATCTGCAGACACTCATAAAATTAAAATTAGGAGGGGATGCTTCATTGAGAATTGTTGCACTGCAGTTGTCTTCTAGCCAAGTTTCATTTAGAAACATAAAATCCAGGTTGTATCTAGTTATTAATTCGTTGACTAGAAGTGATTTATTTTTAAGTGAGCGGATGTTTAAAAGTGCTAACTTAACAGTCTTACTTTTTGTCCCCACAGTAATTTTAGTTTGACGTGCAATAGGCACCAGATTAGATGGGTTTGCTGTGCGGCTTTTGAAGGCCTTAGACTTTCTATCATGTAATAGAACAGCAATAGAGAAAGATACAGGCACACTGGGTTCCCGCTTGTTCTGTAAACATTTGATAAAGTTGCTGTTGTCACAGCGGGGACCCGACCCATATCACTGAGAGCTGGTATCAGTTGTTTTTGGTACACCTCGAACAGAAGGAAGAGGGTGTGGGCCCTGGCGTTGTGATCGAAGATATCTCACAGGAGGAGGGGGAGCTGGGTCCGCCGGCTTTGGTGGTTGTGGAGCCAGCCGTTTTTTTGACCGGTATCTGGGGGCTTGCAAAAGAGTGGGATAATATGGTTCCAGCACACACCAGTTTCTCCATTTTCTCTGGGAAGCATAGATGAGGAGATGCTGGAGAAAGAGATAAAGTATGTGGTGAGAGGGTCTTTTTCTCAGGTGTAATCTGAGGCTGTGATATGTCTGTGACATCTAGTAATTTGGCAAACCTTGGTGGGCAGGGCTCAGCTGAGATTGTGTCCATGAGCAAGGGTTGTTGTGGCTGAGTGGTGTTATCATTGTCCTTGTATAATCCGTTCACCGCATGTCCATTTAGGTGCTGAAGTGAAGTCCTGTGGTCATTCATAGTGTGTCCAGATGTGTATGTGCCATTCTGGTTGTGTGGATTGGCAGAAGGATGACGGAGGAAGAAGTAGATATTGTCCTTAAGCACCCTTGACCCCAGTTTGTTTGGCTGGTGACCATTTTGTTGAAACAGTTGCCTCTGACTCCAGAAAAGATTGAAGTTGTCAGTGAAGTTCACTCCTTTTATATTGCAGGTTTTTTGCAGCCATGTATTAAGCCCAAGCAAGCGTGAAAACCTGTTTGTTCCTCTTGCTGGGAGTGGTCCACTGATGAAAGTTTGAACTGTCAGTCTTTTAAGTGTTTCAAAAAGTTCATTGAAGTCCTTCTTTAGGAGTTCTGACTGCTCTTTATGAATGTCATTTTTCCCCACATGAATGACGAGTCTATTTGCAGTCTTATGTTTCATCAGAATGTTCTGAAGTTCCCTGTTTACATCAGAAGTTGTTGCTTGTGGAAGGCAGCATGTAGTTGTATCCCTGCTACTAATGTTTTTGATTATGGAGTCACCCACTATCAGAGTCCTGGGCTCAGCTGTGCTCTGAGCTGAATGCCGCTGTCTGCTCAACCTTGAGCGCCTGTTAGCTTTAGAGTTAGCTACTGGCTGATTCAGTCTATGTTCAAACACATTCTTCAAGTTTGGGGATTCCTCATTCAATAATACATCAAATCTGTTCTCAAGATGTATAGGCGGTGATAGGAGACCAGTGTTTGCAATCCTTGTCAGAGCCGTATTTGGGGTAGAGGATGCTACTGCGGCAATATGTGATACTCGTGACAGTCTGATGTCTCGAATGCCTTTAGGTTTCGCTCCCTGTTTATGCCATCGATGTGTAAGTCGATCGGCTTGTTTCTCTACACTCAGTATGGTCTGTTGAGGAGCATTAGATTCATGGGACTCACCGGCTGTGTGCTGAGTGTGTCCACGATGGAGCTCTGTTGTGTGTTCCGTCTGGCTTGGTGATCCCACAAATAACTTTGTTTCAAGAACTGCAATCCTTTGTAAAAGTTTGTGGCAGTTAGTACAGCAAGTCGATTCCAGAAGAGGCATTTTCTCTTATCCTTAAGAGTTCCTTTTCCCGGAATGTAAGCTTTCTGTGGGAGACTGGTTGTATAAAAAAAAAAATAGTAATCCAAGCGTTTGAGCACAATCCAAGCGTTTGAGCACTGTGCTGATTTGCTGAGTTTAAAATTAGGTGGTAAAAGGAAATAAAGTATAAGAATATAAAAGCGATAGAGCAAAGCACGGAGCAGTAAGCAAGAGCGTCCGAACAGTTAGAAGGTCAGTCCACAGTCATTTGTTACCTTCACGAGTGCAGTCTCAGTACTATGATGGGATCTGAAACCGGACTGGAGTATTTCATAAATGTTATTTGTCTTCAGGAAGGCATTCAGTTGTTGGGAAATACATTTTTCTAAGATTTTTTAGAGGAACAGGAGGTTCGATATTGGCCTATAATTGTTTAATATGTTGAGATCCAGATTAGATTTTTTTAGAAGAGGCTTAATTTCCGCTATTTTTAGTGAGTTTGGTACGCATCTGGAGGAAAGGGAGCAATTTATTATGTTCAGCATTGGCTGACCTAGCACAGGAAATAGCTCCTTAAGTAATTCTGTTGGAATCGGGTCTAGCTGAGAGTTTGTGGGTTTAGAACTCATTACAAATTTTGTAAATGTGTCGAGCGATACGGTATCAACAAATTCAAGTGTCCCCATTGACACCTGGTCAGGGAGATTCAGGACATTTTTTGGACAACTGAGATTTTGAGGATCATAACTATTTAAGGAGTCAGTTATTTGTTTTCTAATGGTGACGATCTTTTCATCAAAGTGGTTCATGTATTCATTACAACTAAAGTGAAGACCCACTTCACTTGCTAAGCTTTGCTTTTTTGTTAACTTTGCAACTGTATCAAAGAGACATTTTGGATTTAAGCTGATCGAGCAGACGTGAGTGATTTTCGGTATTGTAGTGTACTGTCTGTACAGGCTAGTCTAAATACTTCCAACTTGGTGGAGTGCCACTTTCGCTCCAATTTTCTGGAGGCTTGCTTAAGTGCTCTAGAATTGTCTGTGTACCATGGAGCAAGTTTCTTGTTGCGTATATCTTTAGTTTTTAGTGGTGCAACCTTATCTAATGTATTTCGCAGTATTCAGTTTAGATCCTCGATTTGATCGTTTACAAATTTATTTACTCTGTCATTAATGAGCGAACTTGTAAGAATATCAAGGAATTTATTTGTAGTCCGAGAATTTATAGTACGGCTTTTGAAACTCATTGTTTGGGGGGCAAGTGGATTTCTTGTTTTAACGGTAAATGTAATTAGACAGTGATCCGATAATCCAGGATTTTGGGGGTAAATTATTAGATATACAATATCTATTTCTCGTGACTGGACTAAATCTAAGGTATGATTGTGGCAATGTGTTGGACCTGAGACATGTTGGATGAAACCCATTGAGTCAATTATGGCTTCAAAGGCTTTTTGAAGAGGATCATTGGACTTTTCCATATGAATATTGAAATCGCCAAAAATTAGAATACTATCTGCCATGACTACAAGGTTAGACAAGAATTCTGGAAACTCATTGAGGAACATTGTGTATGGCCCGAGGGGCCTATAAATAGTAGCTATGTAAAACGATTTATCGGCCTGGTTAACTTTAATGAGTCAAACTTCGAAAGAATGAAACTCAGTGATATGTTTGAGAGTAAATTTATATTTACAGTCATAAATATTAGCAACACCCCCTCCTTTTCGGGACGCACAAATGACTGTTTTGTATTAAACAATGACTGTTTGCAATATTTTATTAACATTCAAATTCTTTGGTCAAGTTACTGGTAGCTGAACGCAAGTTCTAAACCATTGGCAGGAGTTATAAAAACTGAGCTTGAAAAAAACAGCATTGTCCTGAGATGAAATACTTACAGTAACCATTGTTTCTTTGTGTGTCGACAAGTTTGGTTACTTACCATTTTTTGTTTCTTCATTTATCTTCAAGTTTGGATGTTTTGTGCTTCTTCGCATATCAACAGTTGAACAGGTATGGTAACATCGTTAGCTCACTTGTCTAAATCGTGTTTCTTAGTGTATCAACAAGTTAGAATGTTACAATATGTGCTTACTCCTTGTAACTTTTATCAACTGATACGTAACGTTGGCTAAATCGTGTTTCTTTGTGTAACGTTATCCACATCATGTGGATAACGTTACTCTTGGCAGTAAATTTAGATAGACTAGCTAAACCTGCACTTGTTACAATTCCGTTACTGAGGTGTCTTTGTGTATCCACATTGTTCTTAGATAGACTGTGTGTGTCTTATGCTGCCATTTTTTTTACCTCTTTTCTAAACATTGCTTTCAGGTGATGACGTTTTCTGTAGTTTTGTTCCCGGAGGAGGATGACTGTGTGGCAGCAGTTCCACGCCTGTGGCTCAAAGGGGGACTTTGCTACTGGTCACCACACAACATCACCAGCAGTAAGTCCTTCATCCATGACAAGTTTGCCAGAACTTGTTCACCACCTGAAGACACCTGGGAGGCTGTCCCTTTTAAAAGCTCATCAAGCATGCAGGTGAATTTGAAAACGTGTTTTGTCACATATGCAGAAGAGTAAAATTACCTACAATAGGCACAATACCTACATGCACATGGCTTGCTGATCAAAACTGATGAGTTGAAATTGTCACAACTTCTAAAGTTTCTTTCACCGTTTGAGACATACCACGCAAAATGATCCATTCAATTATCAGAATATGTCAGACATACATGTGTGAGTATTTTATTCCATAAATATCTATTACATTAAATGTTTGTGATATCTGCTATATTTGCAAATTACCTGCCATGGAGATTGACCGTTACTACATTTTTCACGCATGCCATAGAGTGATGTCCCAAGACACTATGGGACAGACATGGTGCTTAAAGTTTAGAGCAAGGGTGTCAAAACAGTTCCACAGAGGGTCAAGTGACTGCAGGTTTTTGTTTTTTCCTATAAATTGGTTCCCAGTTCAGACCTAAACCACCAGGTGAGGGTAGAAACTAACTAATTAGTGACCTAAATAATCAAGTACAAGGTGAGATCGAAATCCCACAGACACTCGACCCTCCATGGAACCGTTTTTTGACACCTGTGGTTTAGAGAATGTTAAGACCGTTTCAAAAAATTAGCCAAAGCGATTGAGTTTTTTTTTCTTTTTTGGATTTATGTATTTTTGTATAATATTGTGATGCATACATTTTCTGTTTAATGTGGTGTATGACAGTTACTTTACGTAAATAAAAATACCATAAAAATGGCCATGGGAATGTGAGTGCAATGTGTAATGTAAAACCTTGTACTGTTGAAATTGGCATCTGAATAGTATTCAGTTTGATACACAATTTGCTAGACAAAAATAACATTCTAGTACAGTAAACATTCAGTATCAATCAAAGAATAGGACAAGACTGAAATGTGGATATAAGGAGCATTTCCAAGGTCCAACTTCTATACTGACAAAACATCTGCAAAACATTTGACCACCATTGTTTACACAATGCCAAAGGAACTTTGAGTTAAATGTTTTGTGTGAGTTATGACCTTTTGCAGGTGAGCTATGGTGTTGTGCTGCTATGGTGTTGTGCTCACAATAAAAGTTTGTTTTTTTCACATCAGTTTTTTTCTTCATTAATTATATCTTCATTGATAGAAATGATGGAAACATGTTTTAGTCAATTATAATGGGCAGTGTGCAATCACTACCCATCACCAAATGGTTGAGTGATGATCAATTAGGAACAGTGAGCATAGTGAATCTAAAGGTTCACGGCTGAGGATTGCTCTGTTGAAGTCCCCAATAATAATAAGCAGGGAGTCTGGGTGTTTTTTCTCCACGTGATCTGATCAGCCAGCTGTAGTAACGCCTTTATAAAGTATTCAGACCCCTCTAGCGACTCTTTTTCAAAAACGCGACTAGCGACAAATCTAGCGACTTTTGGAGACTCTGACGTGAAAGCACGTCTCGTTCTTACTCTTCTCAATGAGCAGCGGGCGCTGCCGTGGGCCCCTACCACATTCCAAAGCACTCACAGATGGCCCAGTCCTCGCACAGCAGTCCCTCCCAGCAGCGGTCCCTCCCAGCTGCGGTCCCTCCCAGCTGCGGTCCCTCCCAGCAGCGGTCCCTCTCAGTAGCAGTCCCTCCCAGCTGCCTTCCCAAATGTAGTAACAATTTGAAACTTGGAATGAAAATATGTTTTGCAGGGTAAATGCTTACAAAACCTTAACTTTTCCTAGACATGTGAGAGACGTGTGTATCGCCAGAGAAGCGAAAATCGTTCCAGCGTGGGCCCCTACCACCCCAAGGATGCACATCTACACCACAACACCCTGTGGATTGCAGACCTGGAGCTATGTGAATTACATGCTGATCTGGTAATTGCTGCAATGTTTACTTGGTTTCACCATATTTACCTGTTCACCAACTTTTACGTTTATTTTTAGGATGGAGCAAGCACAGTCCTCCAAGGCCCCAGAGAGGTACCACACGCAACCATGTAGAGGATGGCTACATAGATACGTGGGGGTTCATTCACTTAACCCAGATGCTTAACTTGTTATTAAAGCATGTTGCTTCCAATTTTATTTGTCAATTTCAATTTATTTTTAAGGGCAAGAAGGCAGAGGTTGGGGGACGTTTTAGCTCTGCACATGAAGGTAAGAATGAACATTTTGGCGGACAATGTGATTTGCGTTCTGATTGTAAAATAGCCAGATATTTAGGACTGAATAATTAACTGTCTGTCTTTACTTTCAGAACATTTGGAGAAGATCAAGTGGCTGACTGAAGAGAATGTCAAGCTGAGGGCACAGCTGGCTATACAATAAGGTAAAAACAAGACTATAGTTGCAATAGCATGTTGTCTTCATGAAATATTTCATTTGTCTTGAATGTCATGCAATTCATAAAATCATGTCAGACCATTTAAGTTCAATATTTGATCACGGTATTACAGGAGCCATTCATAAGCTTATTGCACTGATGTATCTATGATTCAATAACTATCGATTGCTGCTAGGTCATACTTATGTATATTACTGCCATTCTAGCCCTTGTTTATTTTGTATTGTATTATGTTTATTTTGTACTTTCTCATTCAAATACTGTAATTTTCCTATCTTTTGCTGGACACGTTTTCTTGCACTATTTGATTTTTTTTTTTTATTTCAATTCATTTGCACATTTGTTTATTTGTTTATTTGGTATGCTTGCTGTATATTGTATGTTTTTTTGTATGCATCTTGCACTATTTGAAATAAATTGTTTAGATTTCATCCAGTTCATTGTCATTTGTGATATGACCTAAAAATGTTGTAAAGGATTATTATAAATAAAACCTAATATAGGGGCGTGAGGCATCCCGCTGGGTTTATTGCATAAAAGCGGCTAACCGCCGTCGGGCCGCTGGTGAGCCTCTGATCAGGGTATTGTTAGAAGGCATTGTCATGAAAGTGGCCCACCGGCGGCCCGACTGCGACATTTGCTATTAAAAAAAACGTCTGCCGCCGGTGGTCCGCTGGCCAGATGCTTTGCAGAAACGCTCGGTGGCCGCAGAGGCAAAAAGCTAGTGGGCTGCCGGTGGGCCACTGGCGTGTTGCTTGCTGGGTACTTGTGCGGCACTTAAACTACTTCTGGTTTCTTGTAGAA
Organism: Esox lucius; assembly: GCF_011004845.1. NCBI lineage: Eukaryota > Metazoa > Chordata > Actinopteri > Esociformes > Esocidae > Esox > Esox lucius. The sequence goes on along the minus strand of NC_047573.1, from coordinate 28,426,529 downwards.
AGGCTCTCTGAAGTTTAGCCTTTCCCCCAAACAACCCTGATGAGAAGGGTTATAATATATGTTTTTCATTAGCTGCTCCATCCTCCTAACTTCAATAATTACGAAAATTACAAAGTATGTATCAGACACTTACAGAAATAAGAAATGAAGGGTTTCCAATATAGGTTTCCATTTTTACATCTTTATTTCACGTTATTCATAAGTTCATTCAAGAGTTTTAAATCAACACTCTCGGTTATATAAAAATTCATAACATTGAATACATCGATTATATTTACAGACATGTGGTTCTGTATTTTTAAAACACACACATTGATTATATAAGCATACAGACAAAATAAATGATAGATGTTACAAGTCATTGGCGGTTCAAAGAAAAAACTTAAAACATTGTGTAATGATATTTCTAGTTGCCCCTCTACACCGTGCAATACCAACTCCACCCGAGTCATTACACAGTCACACACATGATCCTAGATGTTCCACATTAACAACAGTTTTGGACGTGTCATTCACTATCCTTTCAATAATCTGCATCATAATTTATTTATTTTTGTGATCAACATTTTTATTATTTTCAGGGGGGATTTTCAGACATATCCAAAATCACATATGACCATATAAGAGAGACAAAAACAAAATAAACAGTGAGAAGAAAAGACAAGACATCAATGATAAGACATCAAAAACATGATCGACAGGTGTTTCACAGCAATGATTTTCTAGCTATTGTCCCTGGCCCAAGAGATTATCTTAGATGAGAAAGAATTCCAAGCTTGTACAGTCACTGGTCGTGCTTTGTTGAGTCTTGCAGTTGTAAGCTTAAGGTTGACAATATTGACAAGGCTATGGATCCAGAATGACTTCATACACATATCCGGAAAGAACCAGTCTTTCAGAATAGTTTTCTTTGCTGAGGTAAACCCTGCAAACACCATTTTGAACTGAATTTGCTTAAGATTTATATCAGAATTATCATTAAGGAGACAGAAACCAGGACTGGGAACATAAAAAATGTCAAGTATATCTGCTAAAACTGAATTTACATGCAACCAAAACTTAGAGATAACTGGACACTCCCAAAACATGTGTAAAAACGTTCCAGGTGAAGCAGTATTACATATATGACAGTTGTGAGTAGGTTGTAGTTTCATCTGGAATCTCTTATAAGGTGTAATGTAGGCTCTATGTATAGTCTTGAAATGAATTAGTTGGTGAGCTAGATTCTTAGAAGTGATACTTAGATTGCACCATATTCTTTCCCAATCTAGATTTATATTTAAGCTCCCCAATTCCCTGTTCCATATAGATTCAATTGGTAGAGCCGTAGCACTATGCTGAATTAGTGCACTATATATTAAGGAGACAGAAGCTCTACCCAGTAATGGTGCAATCCATTGTAACATGGGATGAGAAGGGAGAGGAGAATTCCAGGGAACTCCATACGTTTTTAAGGCAGATCTTAGCTGAAAGTAAACAAAATAAGCGGAAGCAGGAAGAGAAAAGCGTGTTCTTAAATCTTGAATGGAACAGAGACCTTGAGTATCATAAATATCACCCAATGTATTCAGCCCAAGGGAAGACCAAGATGGTTGATTGAATGGTTTGTTGCCGCATAAAAATGTCTGATTATAATGGCGTGCTCTGACAGAATTTAGGTGGGCCGCCTAACCACCGTTCTGCTTTCTTCCACACTTGAATAGAGTTGGCAATGATGGGCCCAAAATGATTTTTTATCAATTTGTTTGCTACGCTAGAGAATAGTATGTCTTGCAGTTTGTGTGGAAATATCTTAGCAGATTCAATCAATCGCCATGCAGTGGTAGACTGAGGATCCACCCATGTGCTGAGTGCTCTGATCTGAAATGACCAATAATAAAGTTCAACATTTGGTACTGCCAGACCACCAAGCAGTTTGGGTCGTTGCAATGTCTTCAGACGAACCCTAGGCCGTCTACCATCCCAAATAAAACTGGAGATCATGGAGTGGATTTCTTTAAAGTAATTTGGAGGGGGGCAGAGTGGTAACATAAAAAAGAGGAAATTGAGACGGGGCAATATGTTCATTTTGACTGTATTAATTCTACCTTGAAGAGATGTTTTAAGATTCCTCCATCTATGAATGTCTAATTTTATTTTGCTTAGTATGGTGTTAAAGTTGTCTTTGGTAATTGTATGTATGTTTTTATAGATCGTAATACCCAGATATGTGAAAGAGCTTTTGGACTGGATATAGAAGGGAATAGGTAAATTTGGGTGTATATTATTTAGAGGCATAAGTGCCGATTTTGTCCAGTTAATTTTGTAGCCTGATAGGCTGCTAAACTTGTCAAATTCCTTAATAACCGGATCAATAAAGGAATCAAAATTATCCAAGAACAGAATTATATCATCCGCATACAGAGATATAATATGATTATGATGACCAATTACCATAGGGGAAGCTGCAGATTGTCTAATGGCTTGTGCTAGGGGTTCCAGAGACAGACAAAATAAAAGCGGCGAGAGTGGACACCCCTGTCTGGTACCACGCTGTAGTGTAAAAGGAGAGGAGTATCAAGTCCCCTGTTAAAACACTCGCCAAAGGTGAGTGGTAGAGTGTCGTGATCATTGAAACAAAACCCTGCCCGAAACCAAAACGTTGTAACACTGCCCACATATATTCCCACTCTATCCTATTAAAGGCTTTCTCCGCGTCGAGTGAAAATACGGCACAAGGATTTGGGTGCGACTCTGCAAACTCTATAATTTGTAGCAGCCTTCTCATATTATCAGATGCATAGCGTCCCTTGATAAATCCTGTTTGATCCTCATTGACTAGCGATTGAATAACTTTTTCCAGGCGGAGAGCAAGTGCTTTGGCATATATCTTAAGATCACTTGTAAGTAAAGATATTGGTCTAAAACTAGCGCACTCTAAAGGATCTTTACCTTTTTTCAAAAGCAAGGTGATGAGTGCAGTTTTTTGGTCCCTATGGAAGGTCCCAATTTTGATTGCAAAATTAAATGAATTCAGCATGAGTGTGCCCACCATGTCCCATAGTTCTAAATAAAGCTCCGGAGGGAGGCCATCCAAGCCAGGCGACTTGCCTTTATTAAGACATTTTGCTGCTCTATGTAATTCATTCAGGTCTCATCTTGATCAGTTTGCTTAAGGCAGGGAAGGTCTAATTTATCAAGAAAATGTTTGTTGGTAGACTCTTCAAAAGAAATCTCTGATTTGTATAAATTTTCATAGAACGTTAAGAATGTATTATTAATGGCCTGCGGATTAGTAGCAATTTTACCCTCAGGAGTGTTTATTGCTGGAATCTGCGCTTTTGTTTCACATTCCTTCAGCATTAAAGCCAGTAGGTGACTAGGCCTCTCTGCTTCAAAATAGTACTTTTGTCTAGTTCTATGCCAGATGAATTCCGCCTTTGATATGGCCAGTGTATTGTATTCATTTTTTAAAGAAGCCAGCAACTTAGACTGTTCTTCTGAAAAACTATGTTTTTGTAGATTTTCTAACGAATCTATTTTATTTTCAAGATTTGTGATCTGGGAAGCTTTTGTTTTAGCTAAAGTTGAGGAGAATGAAATACAGAAACCACGGATAAAGCACTTTGTGGTCTCCCATAGAACTTGTGGATTGGAACAATCCTTTGTGTTAATATCTAGAAAATATCTTAGTTGTACTTTAAGTGAACTAAGAAATCCAGAGTTAGTTAATAACGATGTATTAAAACGCCATCTAGGGGCCTTTGCTTTAATGCTGGGCAGATCAATGTTACATAAAAGTGCAGAGTGGTCAGATATTAGAATTGGTAGTATTGTAATGGACGTATGTCCTGCAATAAGGGTTGGGCTGAGAAAAATATAATCTATTCGGGAAAATGTTTTATGTCTATTGGAAAAAAATGTGTAATCTCTAGCAGTAGTATTCTGTATACGCCAAATATCTACAAGATTTAAATCTTTGAGGAGAGACTTCAATAAGGTAGACAAAGGATTGCCTGTTGCATCATTATTAGATTCATCAAGAGACTGATTAATGACTGCATTGAAGTCACCTCCCACCACTAAAGAACAGTCATTTTGTTCTAACAATGTATTTCCAATGTAAGAAAAAAATTCTCTGTGAGGCACATTTGGGCAGTATATGGATGTGAAAGCTAATTTATGATTAAATATACAAACACGGGCAAAAGCAATTCTTCCATTCTCATCATTTCCAGTACCATTTACATTGCATGATAGTTTTCGGTTAAGAAGGATGCATACTCCCTTGGTCTTATTTAGGGCGCACGATGATACAATTAATTTGTAATGTCTATTCTGAAATCGTGCCACATCGCATTGTTTTAGGTGTGTTTCTTGAATCAGTGCAATGTCTGCCTTTTTACGATATATATACTCAAGCACACGAGTGCGTTTGATAGCGGAATTTAGGCCATTCACATTAAGTGACAATATATTCAATGATTGCATCGACATATACCGCTAAGATCTGTCTTAGTATATAAATGTGTTAGTATAAGATATAATAGAAGTATGTAAACATCCTGCCAATTACCATACTGGTGTCCTAAAACTGATGTTCTATCAAAGAGTATGAATATGTCCGTCAAGGGGAGGGGATGGAAAAAACTATATACAAAAACAAAAACAGACCGCACAGGTAAAAATCCGTAGGTCTGCAAGAACATAAACAGTGTCAGATACGTGACCAAACCACCCCAACACATAGCAACAGAATCAGATAAACACACACAATCTCAACACCTAAAATGAATACATTCGACACATCTCAAACAGAGTAAGCAAGGCTATTTAGCATAAGTTGGTGCTACTAGTTTTAGAACCCAACAGGTAAATATTAACTGATGATCATACCTTGTGGTGAGGACCCTGAAAATAAACAATCACACCAAATGTTAGGTGCTGATCATTCCCCCATGTCCACTAAATTGCCTTCTCTGGCGTGAGGAGGATCCCCATGGTTGTTTTCTTTGATCGGGTTTGAAGCTACGTCAGTGACATCACCTTCGCGCCGTACCGGTGTTAAGGTGGACCTCCGCGGAAGAGAGTTGAGAAAATCTTCGGTGGCCTGAGTCGAACAACTTTTTTTCGCCGTAGTATTGCAGTTTCAGCCGTGCCGGATAGATGAGGAACGGCTCTAAGCCCATATCCCTAGCTTTCTTCATGGTAGAACTGAAGCTCTTTCTCTTTGCTGTTGTCGCGGGGCTATAGTCGGGAAAGAACAGGATAGTGCCGGCTGTTGGCGCCGCAGCATGAGCGTGAGGCGTACTCGGGCGAGCGGATGCGCGTACGCTGATGGCAGTATGCTTCACTGGATAAACTTGACGTGCCCCGTTAAGGATAGCCGATCTATCTTGCCAACGCAGTAATCTGAAGATGAGTGTGCGCGGCTTGTTGGACTTAGCCTCTCCTCCATCATATACGCGATGAGCCCGTTCGATGTCAATGTCTCGGCCCACCAATGAGGGAATCCATTTGGGAAGATTGACTTTCAGGTAGCCGACTGCATCCGAACCCTCCACTGTTTCTGGTAAGCCAACCAACCTTACATTATTTCTTCGTCCCCTATCCTCCAAATCTGTCAGTTTTGTGGTTAGCTGGTCTAGCTGTGTCTTTAGTTCAATAACCGATCGCCTGTCCTCTCGCGCGGCCGTCTGCACAGCTTCTACTCGGTCTTGAACCCGTTTAGTAGATTTGGCTACCTTTTCAAGTTCACTGCCGAACTCCTTCACAGTTTCATTAGTTTTTTGAATTTCTATTCGCAAGTCACGTAGTGCTGGGACCAAAATAGAATCCACAGCTGCCCTGACAGCGGAGGCTACGGCCACATCTAAACCACGTTGTTGCTCTTGGAGGGCTAGCTTTATGCCATTAGCAATAGCTGCATCGAGTTCTTCTTTAGAGATGGCAGAATCCTTGAATTTTTTCTTCATAGGCGATTGTTCATTTTCCCTTTTCCGTGCTTCTTTGCTTGGGGAGGTATTCATGATGAGATAGATATCGAAGTATTTTAAATTAATTGAAGGATTACTGAAAAATAAGATTATGCGAGCAAAGCCGAAAACTACGCTGGCATCGCTGTCGATGGGTCACGTGCTCTGCATCATAAGTTTTGTTACATTTCAAAAAAGAAGATATCGGTTAACTCTCTCAATTAACATACATAAACAGTTACCCATTATATCAATAATACACTACAATGGTTATATTAGTAAAACACTACAATGGTTATATCAGTAAAACACTACAATGGTTATATCAGTAAAACACTATAATGGTTATATCAGTAAAACACTACAATGGTTATATCAGTAAAACACTACAATGGTTATATCAGTAAAACACTACAATGGTTATTTCAGTAAAAAACTACCACGGTTATATCAGTAAAACACTAAAATGGTTATATCAGTAAAACACTACAATGGTTATATCAGTAAAACACTACAATGGTTATATCAGTAAAATACTACAACGGTTATATCAGAAAAACACTACAACGGTTATATCACTAAAACACTATCACCGTTATATCAGTAAAACACTACAACGGTTATATCAGTAAAACACTACAATGTTTATTTCAGTAAAACACTATAATGGTTATATCAATCAAACACTACCACGGTTATATCGGTAAAACAGTACAACGATTACATCAGTAAAACACTACAATGGTTATATCAGTAAAACACTACAACGGTTATATCAGTAAAACACTACAACAGTTATATCAGTAAAACACTACAACGGTTATATCAGTAAAACACTACAATGGTTATATCAATTAAACACTACAATGGTTATATCAGTAAAACACTACAATGGTTATATCAGTAAAACACTACAACGGTTATATCAGTAACACACTACAATGTTTATTTTAGTAAAACACTATAATGGTTATATCAATTAAACACTACAAAGGTTATATCAATAATACACTACAATGGTTATATCAGTAAAACACTACAATGGTTATATCAGTAAAACACTACAATGGTTATATCAGTAAAACACTACAATGGTTATATCAGTAAAACACTACAATGGTTATTTCAGTAAAAAACTACCACGGTTATATCAGTAAAACACTAAAATGGTTATATCAGTAAAACACTACAATGGTTACATCAGTAAAACACTACAATGATTATATCAGTAAAACACTACCACGGTTATTTCAGTAAAACACTACAATGGTTATATCAGTAAAATACTAAAACGGTTATATCAGAAAAACACTACAACGGTTATATCACTAAAACACTATCACGGTTATATCAGTAAAACACTACAACGGTTATATCAGTAAAACACTACAACGGTTATATCAGTAAAACACTACAATGTTTATTTCTGTAAAACACTATAATGGTTATATCAATCAAACACTACCACGGTTATATCGGTAAAACACTACAACGGTTATATCAGTAAAACACTACAATGGTTATATCAATTAAACACTACAATGGTTATATCAGTAAAACACTACAATGGTTATATCAGTAAAACACTACAACGGTTATATCAGTAACACACTACAATGTTTATTTTAGTAAAACACTATAATGGTTATATCAATTAAACACTACAAAGGTTATATCAGTAAAACACTACAATGGTTATATCAATTAAACACTACAAAGGTTATATCAATAATACACTACAATGGTTATATCAGTAAAACACTACAAAGGTTATATCAATAATACACTACAATGGTTATATCAGTAAAACACTACAATGGTTATATCAGTAAAACACTACAATGGTTATATCAATTAAGCCTTAAGGGTTTCAGGAGAAAGATTTTCTGGGTATTTTAGGCCCTGAATGCCTTCTTTACCTTCAGGTCTGTTCCGCCAGAAAGTCAAAACTTCGTTTACCAGGCCTTGTTGGTCTTTGTTCTCGCCCAGCAGCGAGTTGGAGATTTTGTTCAGGGTCTTCATGATGGAGTTGGAGTTTTTCAACTAATTTAGAAAAACCTCTGAAATTCCACGAACATGAGGTAGTTCAACAACTCTGGCAAGCGCTGGTATGAATCAGTCAGACCACAGTTGTGTCATCAGGGCTTCTAAACTGGCATTGTAATAATATTTAGGACAATAATAGAGACACTGAAGCTGTCCCTGACTTCCATGGCCTGTAAGACACCGTGGCAGTTTTATTTTTTGTGCTCCTTGATCACAATCCCTAAAAGTGTTACAATGGAGGCCTTTTTTAGCGTTTAAAAAAACCAGGCTGAGTCCTCCATCAAAAACGTCCAAACCCCGACCATAGGTTGGCAGGTCAGGTGGCGGAGTAGGCAGCGGTGTAATAGGTGAGTAGGTCAACAAACTGTCTGGGGATGAGGGACTGACATCCCAATCCCTGTCCCAAACATCTTCATCCTTACTAAGGCACAGTGACTGTTTGTAATGGGAAAATAGGTGAAAGGTCTTTTCTGAGATGTCAATATGATGACCCGCACCGTCAGAGCCCTCTGATACCATAGAAGCCATGGTACTCTGAATGGTGTTCAACCTACATAGCAGCCATGGTACTCTGAATGGTGTTCAACCTACATAGCAGCCTTGGTACTCTGAATGGTATTAAACCTACAAAGCAGCCATGGTGCTCTGAATGGTGTTCAACCTACATAGCCGCCATGGTACTCTGAATGGTGTTCAACCTACTTAGCAGCTATGGTACTTTGAATGGTGTTCAACCTACATTGCAACCATGGTAATCTGAATGGTTTTCAACCTACATAGCAGCCATGGTACTGTGAATGGTGTTCAACCTACATTGCAGCCATGGTAGTCTGAATGGTGACCTACATAGCAGCCATGATACTGTGAATGGTGTTCAACCTACATTGCAACCATGGTAATCTGAATGGTATTCAACCTACATAGCAGCCATGGTACTCTGAATAGTTTTCAACCTACATAGCAGCTATGGTACTCTGAATGGTGTTCAACCTACATTGCAACCATGGTAATCTGAATCTGTGATGCATTCTCTCTGAAGAGCTTGATACAACTTCCCATCTGATCTCCATATTTGTGTAACAAGTGTAGCCTCTCATAGTTGTCCTCATTTCAGGACTTACTACATTATTTAAATACTTCCCAGTCGTTGACACGGTACTCTACGCCTAATGTGGCATATGTGTTTTCAGTTCCCATGGAAAAACTGTACAGCTTCACTTTAGAGGCAGGGTAATCAAAAATAAACCCAATCATATTCCCATCAGGCAAGTTGTGTTGACCCATTAACAGCTTAAAGGATGGCACTTGAGGAAGCGCTTCTTTGGTGGATAAAATATTTCTGGAACATAGTCTTCCACTTTCCTATCTTCCATTCTACGGCCTACTTCATAAGTCAGAGCTATCACAAGTGTTTCGCTCAGTACCAAAGACATTATTGTCAGTCATGTGAAGCAAAGATCTTAAAAATTTAATGGAAATGAAAAAGCCAAAGTTCAGCTTTGGCCAAGAAGGAACGTACCTCTATTTTGACACACACTCCCTGCCCCAAGAGCCCTAAAACCAAACCACACTTGACCAAACCCCCTTTGACCAAACCCCCTTCCTCTGAGCAGACCAGCCCCCTACCTTTCCCAGGCTCATCTCCCTCCTGTGAGAAACACATTTAAAAACACATCCTACACCTATGAAAACATACAGATGAATCACCTTTATTAACCAAACATCCTGGGTCAACATCATAAAAACCACCCCTCCCTAAAATACACCTGGGAAGTCCGGAAATGACCCCTTTTAACCTTTTGACACAAACAATCAATTATTAATTCTATAATCACCTTTACCTTCCGGCCACACCACTCAAAGGTCAAAGGTCAATCACTAAAGCCATAAATCAGACATTGAACACATAAAAGTATAATATAGTGTATAATATCCCTCTCTCCAGTGTATTGGTCATATACATTAGATACAGTGTAACCAGTGTATTGGTCATTTACATAAGATACAGTGTAACCAGTGTATTGGTCATATTCATAAGATACAGTGTAACTAGTGTATTGGTCATATATATAAGATACAGTGTAACCAGTGTATTGGTCATATTCATAAGATACAGTGTAACCAGTGTATTGGTCATATTCATAAGATACAGTGTAACTAGTGTATTGGTCATATACATAAGATACAGTGTAACTAGTGTATTGGTCATATATATAAGATACAGTGTAACCAGTGTATTGGTCATTTACATAAGATACAGTGTAACCAGTGTATTGGTCATATTCATAAGATACAGTGTAACCAGTGTATTGGTCATATATATAAGATACAGTGTAACCAGTGTATTGGTCATATACATAAGATACAGTGTAACCAGTGTATTGGTAATATATATAAGATACAGTGTAATGTGATGGCAATTTCTAAAGTACAAAACAGTTCTATGAAAATGGTAGGTAAGACAGGAAAAATAAATTGTGCAATAAACGGTTTTAATGAAACTTGCAAGGAGAGAATAAGCAGGTTACAAGGTAACAGTGGATAGCCTCTGAATAAAAACAGGCAATCGACAGTATTTAAAGACAGGAGAGGGGTGTGACAAATCCTGGAAATTCCAGATCAATCCGGACACATTCCCTTTGTTCCATCACACAAGTCAAATGCTATCTTCCCCCACCTTATCCTTCCTGCCATAATGTTCACTGTAGTGTTTACCTAAGCTTCACACAAAGGACAGCTCTCCTTCCCGCCATAAATACCTTCTTCAACTCTAAGGGTTCCAACCGAACCCGAACAGACAATAGATGCCCTGGTGAGTTAAAACAGATAAGGAGAGAAAGAGTAATCCTTTTATCAGCTGATACCAGTCAATGATGCCCCCTAAGCAAATGCCAGATCCCCCACATTCCTCTACCTATCTAAACAGTGGGACTCAGTCCTTTAATCAGTGAGAATACATTGTATAAAGAAATGTCCACAACAGTAACCAGTGTATTGGTCATACACATAAGATAAAGTGTAACCAGTGTATTGGTCATATACATAAGATACAGTGTAACCAGTGTGTTGGACATATACATAAGATACAGTGTAACCAGTGTATGAGTCATATATATAAGACACAGTGTAACCAGCGTATTGGACATATACATAAGATACAGTGTAACCAGTGTATGAGTCATATATATAAGATTCAGTGTAACCAGTGTATTGGACATATACATAAGATACAGTGTAACCAGTGTATTGGACATATACATAAGATACAGTGTAACCAGTGTATTGGTCATATATATAAGATACAGTGTAACCAGTGTATTGGACATACACATAAGATACAGTGTAACCAGTGTATGAGTCGTATATATATGATACAGTGTACCCAGTGTATTGGACATATACATAAGATTCAGTGTAACCAGTGTATTGGTCATATACATAAGATACATAGTAACAAGTGTATTGGTCATATACATAAGATTCAGTGTAACCAGTGTATTGGTCATTTACATAAGATACATAGTAACAAGTGTATTGGTCATATACATAAGATACAGTGTAACCAGTGTATTGGTCATATACATAAGATACAGTGTAACCAGTGTATTGGTCATATACATAAGATACAGTGTAACCAGTGTATTGGTCATATACATAAGATACAGTGTAACCAGTGTATTGGTCATATACATAAGATACAGTGTAACCAGTGTATTGGTCATATACATAAGATACAGTGTAACCAGTGTATTGGTCATATACATAAGATACAGTGTAACCAGTGTATTGGTCATATACATCAGATACAGTGTAACCAGTGTATTGGTCATATACATAAGATACAGTGTAACCAGTGTATTGGTCAAATAGATAAGATACAGTGTAACCAGTGTATTGGTCATATACATAAGATACAGTGTAACCAGTGTATTGGTCATATACATAAGATACAGTGTAACCAGTGTATTGGTCATATACATAAGATACAGTGTAACCAGTGTATTGGTCATATACATAAGATACAGTGTAACCAGTGTATTGGTCATATACATCAGATACAGTGTAACCAGTGTATTGGTCATATACACCAGATACAGTGTAACCAGTGTATTGGTCATATACATCAGATACAGTGTAACCAGTGTATTGGTATATGACCAGTGTATTCTAGCAACCCTCCTCAAAAGCGTCACCCTACACTACTGATTCCCTCCTATCATATCTAGCAAATTAAATTTACATGATCTTATCCTTCTAGGAATAAAGGCTATTTGTTTCCAATATCTTCTTATTTGCTTATTAAAGCCCAATCATAAAGGAAATTACATTTGTAAGAGTTGTGGCCCATTTTCCCCAAATACATAACCGGAAATTGTGGAATATCTCGTTTTATGTAAGCTATAATGTTCTAAACTGAACGTTTTATTTAAGTAAATGTTTTTCTTTGGTGTTCTACATTATGTTCTGTTTTAGGTTGTTAGCTATGTCAAAGAGTATATATTTAGGGTCTTTATTTAAATACATGTTTTTTCTTTAAATTAAATTAGGCTTACAATTATTTTACAGTCATAAACAGTACATTAATGAAAACTATAACTGTATTTCATAATTTAAGGCTGAAGGGCTGTGTTGGATTCAGGCCCATGATGTTTATCTTCAGATTCAATGGTGATTCACATTGAGGGTCATTACAAGGTGATACAGACACACATCCAGTAAGACATTTCAACTGCTTTTATTTATACAAATGTTTTACACTGAAATTATTTTGTCTTACCTACAGCTAGAACACAATACGTCCTACAGCTAGAACACAATACGTCTTACAGCTAGAACAAAGTATGTCCTACAGCTAGAACACAATACGTCCTACAGCTAGAACACAGTATGTCCTACAGCAAGAACACATTATGTCCTACAGCAAGAACACAGTAAGTCCTACAGCTAGAACAAAATATGTCCTACAGCAAGAACACAGAATGTCCCACAGCTAGAACACAATACGTCCTACAGCTAGAACACAGTATGTCCTACAGCAAGAACACATTATGTCCTACAGCAAGAACACAGTAAGTCCTACAGCTAGAACACAGAATGTCCCACAGCTAGAACACAATATGTCCTACAGCTAGAACACAGTATGTCCTACAGCTAGAACACAGTATGTCCTACAGCTAGAACACAGAATGTCCCACATCTAGAACACAATATGTCCTACAGCTAGAACACAATATGTCCAACAGCTAGAACACAGTATGTCCTACAGCTAGAACACAGTATATCCTACAGCTAGAACACAGAATGTCCTACAGCTAGAAACTGTTGCCTAGTTCTAAGAAAATAAGGTGCTTTGTCAGGAACTTCTGACACCACACATCTTCTATTGATAGAATGTCAGACTTCCTTTAATCACCTGCAGTACATACTGTTGTGTTCCTTCTTAATACACTACCAGACTTTAACTTACCCTTCATGTATAAATGGTCATCTATCTACAGCCGGTCAGGACAGTACTTGTGCAGGATTGATGGTGTCAAGTAAGTGTTGTCTGACTCCAGTCCCACACTGGCAGCAGCTGAGAAGTGCTGGTCCACATTAGACTGGGAGTTGTGTGTATTTGTGTGGTTGGTGAGTTCAGGCACTACTTGAGCCAGGCCTCATTTACCATCATTACAGACATCAAGCCTCTGCTGGTTCTGAGACCAATCCTGATAGATAACAACCCAACAGGAGGCAGAAGTGGGCATTGGAACTGGACCCATTGAGGAGAGATTTACAAATATAAATGGGAATATGATCAAAATATTTCAGATGTTGTCTTAGCTGCTGGGGGTTAATCTGACACTCATCACCTCATACAACCCCATGGTTAGATGGAATGGTTGAATGTTTCAACAGAACTCTGATTTCCCAGTTGGCTAAGCTTTATTATGGGGTGAGTGGGACAGTTATATGGAGAAGGTGGTTTCAGCCTATAACATTATAACAGACTCAGACCTTATATATTTCCTCTGTCCTCTGAGTCCATCAGGTTGTGTATTATTACAGACTCAGACCTTATATCTTACCTCTGTCCTCTGAGCCCATCAGGTTGTGTATTATAACAGACTCAGACCTTATAACTTACCTCTTACCTCTGACCTCTTCTTATGATACTCTAATAGTTAAAGCGTGTACGACAAATAACTGAGAGGTTGCTGGTTTGAATTCCTTGACCAACCAGGTAAAAACAAAATCTGCGTATAGGTTAGTAAGGTACTAAACCAGAGGTTCCCAAACTAGGGGTTACGACCCCATGTGGGGTCACCAGATATGAAAATGGGGTCGTGGGAGATTGTTTTACAACTGAGTCTCATAGCCTCAAATAAAAAAATACCTATCATATACTTTTTCTTCACATGGATGGGGTCACACATTCTTTTATATTGAAATGGGATCGTCAGCCAAACAAGTTTGGGAACCCCTGCCTGCACTAAACCAATCTGCTGTGTTTAGTGGTTTTGGATAAGAGTTCCATAAAGAGAGTTTGAGCAGCAGGTTTCTAAACTTTAGTAGAAGTAACCAGTTGGGAACCACAATAGAGACTAAAAACACTCAGAGGTGGGACAAACAGTCTGGATGTAATGGATATAAACTCTGTAGCGTTAGAGATTTAAGGCCGGGTGTCTCTGTAAAGCACTTTGTGACAACTGCTGTTGTAAAAAGGGCTTTATAAATGAATTTGATTGATTGATTGACATTTCTGCAGCAGTCTATCGTTGTTACAGTCAACAAAGTGGTTAGCTAGCACCTAGTGGCTAATTTTCACGGGAGAAAAATGACAGACCACCATCGTCTCTCTGGTCTGGGAACTCACTCAGACCGTTTAATCTGAGCATGCTCACAATAGCATTCAAGTGCACGCAGGCACACACATACTAATATGATGTCACTGCGTAGGTTATTTAACATGGCTTTGCTCCTCATATCAAATACGCTTAACACTCCCACTTAAAGACATGCTTACAGCTCTCTAAAGTGGTAAACAAAAACCAAAAATACATTACGCCAAAATAACATATCTGGCAGTGTTCTAAAAACTTCAGAAACATTTACATTTGCCAGCTCACATTACTCTCCAAAGAAATACCCCTTGAAACTCTCAAACTTAGCCTTTGTCACTGGCTTGGTAAGGACATCAGCGACCATGTTTGCAGTAGGGCAGTATTCTATAGATATTCTCCCTTCTCTGTGTGCAGACCGTACAAAGTGATACTTTATATCTACGTGTTTTCTTCTCTCTCTGCATACTGGGTTCTTAGATAAAGCTATCCCCCCCTGGTTGTCCTCATATATCTTGACTGGTACATGCTGGTTACTACTGACTATTCCTTTAAGTAGTTGTACAAGGTGCATACTCTCTTGAGTAGTGGCTGCTAGTGCCATATACTCAGCTTCAAAGCTGGATGGTGCCACTGTTGGCTGTTTCCTACTCTTCCACAATATAACTGGACCATTCTCATTTAAGTTGAAACAGTATCCAGTTGTGCTCCTCCTATCATTTTTATCGGCTGCCCAATCAGAATCACTATATCCCTCAAGCTGTAGGCTTTCCTCACTTTTCTGAGAGTGTAGTTCTTGATCCAGAGTACCCTTTAAGTACCTCAGTAGGTGTTTTACTGCAGTCCAATGCTGTTGCTTTGGTTCTGCTATGTGTTGTGATAGTTTATTAACAACCCAGCTCAGGTCAGGTCTAGTACTTGTCATAATGTATATCAAGCTACCTACTATCTCTTTATATCCTGTTGAGTCAATAACTTCACCCTCACTGTAAAAGTTTAACTTTTGCTAACATGGGGTGGATCTCGATTTACATTCAGACATTCCAAATGTCACTAACATCTTCTCTGTGTCTCTTCTGAGTCATTTTGATCTCTCCCTCACTCTGTCTGAAGTCGACACCCAGGAAGTGTTAAAGTGGATCCATATCTTTCATTTTAAACCTTCTCTTCAACATTTCTTTTCCATCACTGAGTAAGGTGTTGTTACTCACCGCCATGATTAAGTCATCTACCCACAATAACAGAATCACTTTCTCGTTCTCAGATTCTCTGCTGTAGACACAATGATCAGCATCATTTTGTACAAAATCCTTTTCTGTAAGGAGATCATGCAGTTACATGTTCCAGTTACGCCGGACTGTTTTAAACCATACAATGACTTATTGAGTTTGCACACTAAGTCTTCCCCTGTTTTTGACTTGATCTCAAAACCTTCCGGTTGTTCCATATATGGCTCACAGTCCATCGGAGCATGGAGGTAAGCAGTCTTCACATCCAGTTGGTGTAAGATCCTCCTGTACAGCCACCTGCATCAATGCTCTGACAGAGGTCATGTTGGCTGTCGGTAAAAAGGTCTCTTTAGAGTCAATCCCTTCTACTTGACCATATCCTTTTGCAACATATCTGGCTTTACAAGTCTCATATCCATCTGGGCTCTCTTTCACTGCATAAACCCAGCAGCCTCCCACTGCTTGTTTGCCTCTTGGAAGTGGATTCAGAGTGAAAGTCTCATTCTCTGTCAAAGAGTTCATCTCCTCTTTCATTGGGTCCGTCCACATCTTTGACTTCTTAGAGTCCATAGCCTCTCTGAATGTTTTAGGTACACCATAAGCCACTCTGTAAAATAATCTACATGTTAACTTTCGTCATTATTACACACAGCTTTACACTGGTACTCCTTTAAGTATTCTGGAGTCTTATTCTGTCTTGTAGGATACTGGACTCTTTACTCTCCTTAGGCTATCTCTGACCCTGGTTGACTGTCTCTGACCCTGGTTGACTGTCTCTGACCCTGGTTGACTGTCTCTGACCCTGGTTGACTGTCTCTGACCCTGGTTGACTGTCTCTGACCCTGGTTGACTATCTCTGACCCTGGTTGACTGTCTCTGACCCTGGTTGACTGTCTCTGACCCTGGTTGACTGTCTCTGACCCTGGTTGACTGTCTCTGACCCTGGTTGACTGTCTCTGATCCTGGTTGACTGTCTCTGACCCTGGTTGACTGTCTTCGGTGGTGTATTTTCAGAACTCTCAATGTCATCCCCCATGTCACAATCTGTCAGAGTCTGACTATCTGCGCTACCTTTGGTGATGAATTTCACCAGCCTATGTTTTAGGACTTTTCCTGTCTCAGGATAATACATGTTATATGCTAGACTATATGACAGAACATGAGGACATACAGGGACCATTCAATGATCAATTTAAAGATCCTTTTCAATCAAACTCTTTATAATGATAAAAGTTACAGCAAATCAAGTATTAAGTTTCACAGTTTAAAAAACTAGTCCCTCTAAAACGTGTCCCAAATGTTACATAATCAGACTGGACAGTAATTATAGACAAGTACAGGTAGAATTTACTAGAAAGCATAACAGACTGTCTACAAATGACTTACTGAAAGATTCCCAAATCTATGATCACACATAAAATACTCAACAGATGTTTGCTGAACATGAACCAAAGGTAAATGTTAATTAAATGTGTGAATCAACTCCTATCTGCCCCATCAATCAGACTAGATGACAACAGATAAGAGGTTACTCTGTTTACCTGAAATCACCTCACACAGAAACATTCTACACAGTCAGTAATTACATTATGTTCAAAACATTTCATAATCAAAATAAAATATGTTTTGTACAACAATGAATGATGCTTTAAATACACATGGCATATATTTACAAATATATCTGTTCACAGATAAACAACCAACTCAAAACAAATCCCATAGTTTAAGAAGAATCTTCTCTGTTAAAAATAGTTCAGCAGGGTTGTAGACACTGAATAAACTAAACCTTATGATGATTGGTCCATTTCAGCTGTCAATCAACTCCCTTCACCATTGAGGGGCATGTCTCATTATGTGTTCATTCAGGAACTCAGACCTCTGGCAAACTCTATCCCCTTGATTTGATTGAAACATGTGTACATGCAAATGTGTAACTATATCATGCTGTTCTATATGATATCTGTAATCTTAAATCAATCTTTAGCCATCGTCGATCATTCATACATTGATACAAACAGACTGATAGATGGATCACTGAATATGTGTCAGTATCTTCACAGACGTTCCATAACAAACATTGAACCCAGGATAGAGTGGCTGAGTGAATGTGGTCTGGACTCTGTAGAGGAGGGTCATTGTGTCAGAGACACTGTAGAAGGACAGAGTTCCTGCCCTGTGGTCCAGATACACTCCTACTCTGGAGGAGCAGGGGACAGGGATATCAGTCCTGGTATTATTGTGGATGAAACAAAATCTGGATGTAGAGCAGAATAACACCCAGGACTGATTATTATTACCAAACCAACACTCATGACCATCACCTTTCCTGCTGATCTCTTTATATGAGACGGCTACACGAACCCACTCCCCACTCCACTCTACCTCCCAGTAACAGACTCCAGACAGACCCTCTCTACACAACACCTGGTAATAGGAGGTAAATCTGTCAGGATGGTCAGGATAGGACTGGACCTTATTACTCCATGTCACCTTTCTGTTCCCCTCAGACAGACACAGGTACTGATATGTTGTATTGGGATCCAATGTCAGCTGGCAGGAATCTAAGAAGATGAAAAACAACATCAGTGAAAGTCTGGCTCCCTAAATCTGTGTGTGTGTGTGTGTCTCTCTTGTCTCTGTCTCGCTCTCTCTGTGTGTGTGTCTCTGTCTCTCCCTCTGTGTGTGTGTGTGTGTGTCTGTCTTGGGTCCTCACTAGGTTTCTTCCTAAATTTCGTCCTTCTAAGGGAGTTTTTCCTAGCTACTGTAATTCAACACTACTGTTGTTTGCTCCTTGGGTTTTAAGGCTGGGTGTTTTTATAAAAGCACTTTGTGACAACTGCTGTTGGAAAAAGGGCTTCATAAATACATTTGATTGATTGTCTCTGTCTCTCCCTATATGTGTGTGTGTCTGTCTCTGTCTCTCCCTCTGTGTGTGTGTGTGTGTCTCCTCTCTCTGTGCATGCTGGGAGTGGTGTGAGTGATTGAGTATTTTGGCGGCCCTTTTCAATTTATTCATCCTTTTCTCTTGGTGGATTTCTGATTTCTATGCATGACGGGGCTGTTCAGAAAATCTAAACAATAATGGATATCATACATCCCAGGGTGTCTTTTACCCATTTTCTGTTTTCTCTGTGTGTTCTTCTGTTTTTCCTCTTTTCTTTATGGAGGTGTTAAAGGTTGGTTCTCTTAATATTAATGGAGGGAGGAATTGGAATAAGAGGGCTTGGGTATTGGAAGTGATTACATAGAAACAACGTAATGTCGTTTTCCTACAGGAGACACATAGTGATGAAGCTAATGAGGTTGACTGGGGCATGTGGTGGGGGGGGGCAGCATGTGTTTAGTCATGGTACACATTTAAGTGCTGGAGTGGCTATTTTGTTTTCCTCTGGTTTGGGGGTGACTGTAATATCTATAACTGAAATTGTCAAGGGTCGGGTCTTATTGGTCAAGGTGGATGTTATGGGAGTTTTGTTTTATTTTTGAATGTTTATGCTCCAAATGATGGAACACAGTGCATTGCTGTATTTGATAAGATAAAGGTTTCTTTATGACAATGTGATCAACAGGGATGTTTGGTTTAGGGGGACTGGAACTGTACATTGGATTTTACTGTTGATCACACAGGTTTGGAACCTCATCTGAATTCTGTGTCCGGTCTGTCTGGTGTGTTGACTGAGTTTGATCTTTCTGATGTATGGAGAGTGAGAAATGCCAATGTTAGTCAGTACACATGGTTAAAAATGACTGATGGTCAAATGAGTGCAGCAAGGTTAGACAGGTTATATGTTTCAGAACGCTACTCTGGTAGAGTGGTGCAGTGTGACATTTTTCCTGTGGGGTTTTCAGATCATATTATTATTACTGTTGATTTTAAATTGTTCTGTCCACGATGGTCAATGTCACTTTGGTATTTAAATATTAAGTTTTTACAAAAAATCATGTTTTGTGAAAGGTTTTGTTGTTTTGGGGACGATGGAGGGCTTTGAAAAGGAATTTTGAGTCCTTGAGACAACAGTGGGAGGTTGGGAAGACCCAAATGTGTGTTTAGTCAACAGTCTACTGCTCTGTCTAATGTTGAGGTTAGAGAGACTATTAGAGCCCTTGAACAGGACATCAAATTGATTGAGCTGTAACTGACCACTCAGACAGACCCTGGATTAGTCATGAATTTACATGATAAGAGACATGAATTAAGGTCCTTTTTGCATGAAAGTGTGAAGGGTGCCTTGATCAGGTCTCACTTTGCCACCCTCAAAGATATGGATGCTCCCAGCACTTTTTTCTATAACCTGGACCACTCAATGGGCATCTGGTTCACCTGGATCCAAGTGTTAAGGAGGGGTGTCCTATTTGTTCTGATCCTGAATCATCTGGTTTACCTGGATCCAAGTGTTAAGGAGGGGTGTCCTTTTTGTTCTGATCCTGAATCATCTGGTTCACCTGGATCCAAGTGTTAAGGAGGGGTGTCCTTTTTGTTCTGATCCTGAATCTCTGGTTCATGTGTTTTTACATTGTTCCAGGTTGGTTGGTGTTTTTGACCTGCTGACTAGGTGGTTTACTGTTTTGGGTGAGTTCTTCTGTTCTCGGTTGTTTATATTTGGACCCAAGTATAGTTTTAGTATATGGTGGCCTTAATGAATTGTTTTGTCAGGGGCTGATAAATTAGCTGTTTGGAAGACTAGGAAACATTTTATTCAAGGACAGGGATCTGTGGATGTGGTGGGTATGTTTGAGGGGATGCTGACAGTGAGATTGAGGGTTGAGTTTGACTAGTCTGGTACAACATCTTGGGCAGTTCATAAGTTTATGGGGTGTTCAGGGTGTGTTGTGCTCTGTTTCTGAGGAGGATGAATTGGTGTTAAATTTAAGGTTTAGTTTTTGGTTATTTGAGTGTCTTTGTATCTTTTTTAAAGGAGAGTCTCTGTCTCCTCTCTCTGTGTCTTTTTGTGTGTCTGCGTGTGTGTGTGTATGTGTGTGTGTTTGTAAGATTGTGATTACATGTAAAGAAACAGAATTGTGTATGGTTATGAGTGTATGTGTGCATGTCTAAGATTGTGTGTGTATGTTTACATAAAGTGCAAACAACGATGTGTGATTGTGTTCTGTGTGTGTGTGTGTGTGTGGTTGTATTTCCTCACATGTTAAGAAATCCTCTCTGGTCTTGGGATCAGCAAGTGGTCCAATCTGACATGGAGTCACTATGGAGACAGACAGACTTATATATCACAAGGTTCTCAATACATAACATCCCAGAGGTTCTCAATACATAACATCCCAGAGGTTCTCAATACATAACGTCCCAGAGGTTCTCAATACATAACGTCCCAGAGGTTCTCAGTTGGATTAAGGTTTGGGGAATGTGAGGACCAGTCAATGGCATCAGTGCCTTCATCATCCAAGAACTGCCTACACACTCTGGCCACATGAGGACGGGCATTGTCCTGAACCAGGAGGAACCCAGGACCCACTTCACCAGCGTCAGGGCTGACTATGGGTCTGAGGATTTCATCCTGGTACCTAACAGCAGTCAGGTTACTGTTGGCTACCATGTGGAGGTCTGTGTGACCCTCCAAGGATATGCCTCCCCAGACCATCACTGACCCACCGCCAAACTGGTCATGCTGGATGATGTTGCAGGCAGCATAATAATCACCACAGTGTCTCCAGACTCTTTTACACATGTCACATGTGATCAGTGTGAACAACAATGACTGTTGACAGATCTCAGATCTCTACTTGATAACTACATTGATTCACTGAAGATATTGAGGTCATTCATACTCTTCTGCTCCTTTATACTTCCCCCTTTCTTCTCCTCCTCTTGTTGTGTGTTTTGATGACAATATTCTGTATATGGACCATTTGTGTTTTGTCTAATTGTTACCCACCCAGACAAATCAGATATTACAATTATCTATTAATATTTAGAATTTGCTTTCAAAATGTCCTCCTATAAATAATGTTGGTTTCTGTATAATAGTAGATGTTGTTCTATGATGAGTAAAAAACACATGTTTAATTTTATAAAAATAATTTTGACCAACCTTCCCCAGATATCCTGTCCATTTCCTTTTCGCATACATCCTGTATTTGATCTTTCAGTTCAGAGACTGATTTATTGACATGCTCAAAGGAGATATGTGGATAGATAGTGATACTGGGTAAGACCTCAGATCCAGGAGAGACACAGAGAGACTGGAAACTCTACAGAGAGGGAAAGAAGCAATAGGTTTTGACATAGACAGACAGTGAATTAAGTTCCAGTCCATTTCACTGGTAAAGAAGTCAAGAGGGATCCATTACAGAGTATTGTAAGGTAAGTTAGTGATGTCACCTGGAGGAAATGGATGTGATCCTCTGTGTGTGAGAGCTGCTTCAACTCAACATCTCTCCTCCTCAGCTCAGCAACCTCCTGCTCCACTTGTTCCAAGAGTCCTTCAGCCCGACTCACTTCAGTCTTCTCCTGAACTCTGATCAGCTCCTTCAACTCAGAGTGTTTTTTCTCAATGTAGCAGATCAGCTCAGTAAAGATCCTCTCACTGTCCTCCACTGCTGCCTGTGCAAAGTGCTGTTAGGACACAGAGAGAGAAGGGGGTCCAATTTAAGTTAATTCACTCTGCAATCAACAGGATTATAGGCAGCATGTAAATGTAAATATACAGTGCCAGTCAAAAGTTTAGATACACTAATCCATTCAGTGGGTGTGTCCAAACTTCTGATTGGTCCTGTACATGTATTTATATCAGCCACAACACTCACCTTCAGAGTGTCCACAGTCTGTCTCAACTCCTGAATCTTCTTCTCTCTCTCCCCAATTCTCTTCTGGGATTCCAAATATTTCTCCCCAAACTGTCTCTGCAGATAAATACATCATAAACAAATGTAATCAGGAAAGTGTAGCAATTTTGAATTATATCACATTTATTAATCGGGATATGTTCTTCTTTCTTCACTATATATAGCCGGTACATATAGTCGGTATATATAGTCGGTATATATAGTCACTATATATAATCGATATATGCAGGTGCTGGTCATAAAATTAGAATGTCATCAAAAAGTTTATTCATTTCAGTAATTCTATTTAAAAAGTGAAGCTTCTGACGCTGTGTCTTGTTCAAGAGTGGCTTGACACAAGAAATGCGACAGCTGAAACCCATGTCTTGCATACGTCTGTGCGTGGTGGTTCTTGAAGCACTGGCTCCAGCTGCAGTCCACTCTTAGTGAACCTCTCCCACATTTTTGAATGGGTTTTGTTTCACAATCCTCTCCAGGGTGCGGTTATCCCTATTGCTTGTACACTTTTTTCTACCACATCTTTTCCTTCCCTTCGCCTCTATTAATGTGCTTGGACACAGAGCTCTGTGAACAGCCAGCCTCTTTAGCAATGACCTTTTGTGTCTTGCCCTCCTTGTGCAAGGTGTCAATGGTTGTCTTTTGGACAGCTGTCAAGACAGCAGTCTTCCCCATGATCGTGTAGCCTACAGAACTAGACTGAGAGAGTATTTAAAGGCCTTTGCAGGTGTTTTGAGTTAATTAGCTGATTAGAGTGTGGCAACAGGTGTCTTCAATATTGAACCTTTTCACAATATTAAAATTTTCTGAGATACTGAATTTGGGGTTTTCATTCGTTGTCAGTTATAATCATAAAAATTAAAAGAAATAAACACTCAAAATATATCAGTCTGTGTGGAATGAATGCATATATTATACAAGATTCATGACCAGATTTATGACCAGCACCTGTATAGTCGGTATATATAGTCGGTATATATAGTCGGTATATATAGTCGTGTATATAGTCGGTATATATAGTCTGTATATATAGTCGGTACATATAGTCGGTATATATAGTCTGTATATATAGTCGGTATATATAGTCGGTACATATAGTCGGTATATATAGTCTGTATATATAGTCGGTATATATAGTCTGTAGATATAGTCGGTATATATAGTCGGTATATATAGTCTGTATATATGTATCTGAACCAGACGGATAACAGATGGAATGTCATATTTTGAACATATCTGTGAATACCTCTAGTTTGTGGTACAGGGCCAATATACTACAGATTAAGGCTTTACTTTAACCATTGTTTAACCAGGCAAGTTGATTATGATCCAGTTCCTTTCATATCAACCACCTGGGGAAATGTTACAGGGGAGGCAGAAGCAATTAGAACTGTCTTGATCAGGAACTGACTGACATAGATACAGTATCACCTTGATGTTTGGGGATCAGAACCAGGGATATTAGTTAAATTCCCTGACCACTAGGGAAACTTGCCTGTCCTATTTGGCGTGGCATCTTATATTAAAACTGCCTTTAGCCATGTACATCTGTAATACACCAATCCCACTTGTTCCTTAAATAGTCTTACTAAATTGTTCTGATTCTAGTCAAAGTGTGAGGTTTACATCAGTGGTATAAAATTGGTCAGGTATAATACCAATACTTAGGTAAGGTTTACAGATTGCTCACGGTGCAGCTGTTACAAACACACCCACAAACTAAATATAATTTATATCAAACACACTCACATCCACACAGACCTTATACATTTTATCCTATACTGTAGAGTTCCCATCTTACTTGTTTCTCAGTCCTTTCTGCTGCAGCTGAGACTGTATCATGTCCTTTATGTTCATCCAGTGTACAAAGATAACAGATACACTGCTGATCAGTACGACAGTAAACCTCCAGTAGTTTGTCATGATGAGAACAGATCTTCTCCTGTAGTTGTTTGGAGGTTCATAGTGAGGCTGGAGGTGAGTCTCACAGTAAGAGGCCAGACACACCAGACAGGACTTGACAGCTTTGAGTTTTCTCCCAGTGCAGAAATCACACTTCACATCTCCAGGTCCAGCATAACAATGATCAGGAAGAGCAGCTTGGAGTCTTGTCTTCTTCAGATTCTCCACCAATTCAGAAAACATGGTGTTCCTGTTTAGAACAGGTCTTGGTATGAAGGTCTGTCTGCACTGGGGGCAGCTGTAGATACCCTTGTCCTCTTCCTGATCCGCGATCCCGCGGACAGTGCTAATTTGCATAAATATTTCGAAAAATAGATTCGCCATAATCGTCCGTTTCCAATGGTATATTATTTGTAGCCACTTTCCTGAAGCGTTCCGTGTATAATTGGGGTTTTCCGTGTATAATATGGGTTGTATAGTTGTATAGTTTGGGTTGCTATGAGAACCTTTCACCAGGCAACGACATTGCCAATGCATCTTAGAAAGGCTCATTTGTACACTACTATGAATATTACATGCATGTACATCACTATATATGATGTTTTGAACCATAATACATCGTTTGTATTATATATAAGATATAAAAATTTATATTTAGTCAAAATAGTATGGGGATGTTCTTGAGTTTTTGGGAAGAAGTTGGTAATTTTTCTGAGTTTATAAAATATATAAGTCCAAACGTAACTAGCGTTCTAGTGCTGCCATCTGCTGGCCGTTTTGAGTCATTACACCCATTACATGTGTTTTTTACATTCACTCTTATTTATTTCATAATGTTTTATTTCTAGGTAGAAGAACCAAATTTTTTGGGGGTGCCTATATTTTTTACCTTCTATTATATAATTATTTCATTATTTTCAACCCAATTACAGTGTAATTTGATAGTAAAGGCATGAAAGTATGAGGAAATACCATTGACACAAAATCTCATAATGCTTTCAAAAAAAAATCTTGATGCTGAATGGCAGAAATGTTTTCCGAAAACTATTTTTTTGCCATTCAAACAGATGAGTTTTATAAATAGTGACCCAGAAGTCTGTTTTTATGTGTTTTTATTGTAGCCAGAGGGGTTGCTATTAAAAGGATACATCATAATAGGTTGTATCTGTTACAGAAATGAATCTAGGACCCAAAATGTCCCACTAGTGAAATCCGGCCGAAAGCCCCATAGGCTACCAAGGGTTAATACAGCCCATACAGTAGCTGTGTCCACAGGGAATAGTTACTGGATCCTTCAGTAGATCTAAACAGATTGAACAACTGATTGAGTTTATAGCCTGTGCCATTTTTCAAACACAAATAAACAGAGAAAAAAGAACAAGAGATTACTTTCGTTTTCCTTGAACTGCTTTTTCTCAGAGGAGTGGTTTGTTTTCTGTGACTTCCTGGTTCTGTGGTGAACTCAGATGTCAGATATCAGGTCTGGCCAGTAGAGGGCATTATTGATCTATCATAGTCAGTAAATATTCTCAATTCTGTGTTACCTTCAAGGTCGAGTTCATCATTTCTCCCATTTCCAGAACAATTAGCAGAACAGCAGACGTGACAGCCTGTGAATGCAGAAAGAGATTGCATGTCAAACAAATAGAGATCTCACATATTCACTACAACTTTCTCTGTATCTCAAACTTGTTAAAGGAACTGCAATTGTTCAAAGTGACCTGAGTAAGGAAAGACATAACTAGACTCTGTACAGTACCAGAAACTGTCCATCACTATATACCTGAGACAAGATACACTGGTTACTGTTTTATTATACAAAACCCTCTTCAGCCTCACTTCCCCATCTGAGACCTACTTTTGTCAACATTGCCACTTTTAAAGACCTAATCACTAACAGATTTACAGACACCTACAACTTATTCATTAGATGTGCCTTTTAATTGTAGTTTTGTCAAGTTGTTGTCTTTGTCTATTGTCTAAATATATCTGTGTCCTGCTGTATTGTTTTTTATTGTCTGCTACCAGGTAAAAATAGTGGGATATCCAGAAATACACCTTTTTTTATATAACTGAAAACACACATCAGAACATGTAGTCTACCGATAATGAAATTAATAATTATTTTATTTAATAAACTCTATCTCATGCAGTTTTTTATTGGTCTAAAGCTACACATTTAATCATTTTAATGAAAATCATGTCTGGATTTACAAGTAACCAAGCAATACCACTCCGCTTGTCAAATGCCAAATCAGCTAAACCCACAGTTATTATGAATCAAGATATCATAAAATAAATGAATTAGGCCCTAATCTATGGATTTCACATGACTGGGAACATTGATGTGGATCTGTTGATCACAAAAAACAGGTGTATCAGAAAACTAGTCTGTATCAGAACTGACCATTTGCCTAATTTTCCTGATGCAGCACAACACATGTTCTCATAGAGTAGATCAGACTGTTTATTGTGGCCTGTAGATTGTTGTCTCACTACTCTTCAATGTCTGTAACCAAGTTACTGGATTTTGTCTGGAACTGGAACACTGTTGGATCCTGAACTTTCCAAACATGCTCAATGGGTGACCTGTCTGGTGAGTATGGAGACGTGGCAGAACTGAGACATTTTCTGCTTCCAGGAAGTGTTTGCTGATCCTTGTGACACAGGGCTGTGCATGTTAATGCTACTGATCAAGAAGAGGCGTTGATTGGCTCAGGTCTGTGTGAGAATACTAGAGACCTTTAGACTGGACTGTCAGGTGGTCTCCTCAGAGTGTGACCAGAGTAAGACAGTGGTTCAGTCAGAGTCTGACACTCCCAGTAGTCAATGTCTAAGTGTGTTTAGTTTCCATCCTTATGCAGCAACTATGTGCAACAACAATGGAAAACATTTCATTTGCCACATAAACAGCCTGATCAACTATATGGTAAGAATAAGTCACACTACATGAAGCAAATGGTGGTTTCTCCAGATACTGACTGGTTTCCTCATTCATGACCCTACAATATTTTGGTGTCTATTACCAAGAAATACAAATCTGTATTCTCAGTCTTGGAAAATCTATAGATTAGGGCCTAATTTATTTATTTTAATTGACTTATTTCCTTATATGATCTATAACCCAGTAAAGTCTTTAAAATAATTCAGTTTTTTTTTATATTTTATGTTCAGTTTATTGATATAACAAAAATATTTGGGTAAAAATCACAAAATGTACCTGATGAAAAACAGTTACTGTATTCCAGTTGATGTTGTCATTAATAAGAAACCAGAAAAATAATGTGGTGTCATTTTACCTTATTTTAGTTTATTTTATTACCAAAATGCTTACAACAAAGTGACCATAACTTTTTAATTTAGAAGAGGCTGTTTCGGTGTTGTTTGGTAATACAAAGTTGGAAACGTCCTTGCTCTTTGAAAGTGATAATGATGTCCTGGTGAGGTAACAAATAAACTGTGTATATGTGTTTGTTGTTGTCCATATTTAATGCTGTGAAATGTTGCTAATATCTTGTAGATGACAATAGCAAAACCGTCACAATGACCTTGAAAGACAAGTACATCTGCTGGTTGTTTGCTCAGTCTTGTAACGAAAGTAGTTGCAGTATTTTGCCGTGCTCCCCCAGCTGGCTTCGGCGGACCCTATTGCGTGGTGTACCTGGGTCCTGACCATGCCAGGAAAGGGCTACTGGACCCCCCGGAGTGCCAGAGTTGTGCCCTCCTATCTGTTTCAGTGAGGAGGGAGTGTCTCTCTTCCTTCGGCTAGGAGGTCCCCTTGGCAGTGGTCCTCTCTTCTCCATCCGTATCAATGGATTCGGGGAGTGGAGGACCCTGCTGGGTGAGCAACGGGTGGCGTGAACGGCCCTAATAACACGGCGCCGTCCTCACAGACTCACGACTGTCTCCACTACGCCACTCAGCACAGCGTTGTGTGAGTCAGTGTGTGTAGCCGCTGCTCCACTGCTCTCTGATAGGGCCAGTGTGTGTGTAGCATCATTAATGGATCAGCCTGTTCAGTTATAGACATAACTAACACAGGGCGATCCCCATTGGTTATAAACAGCAACGCTCCTCCGGGCCATACCCCTCCCACTCCACCAGGTACTGCAGGCCCCTCCCTCGAGGTCCAGAGGGGGCAGAGGGGTCCCCCGCACCTGACTGCTGGAGGGGACCAGCCACCACCGGCCTGAGGAGAGAAACGTGAAACAAGGCGTTAATTCTATAGTCAGGGGGAAGGTGCAACTTTCTGGGCCGAGAGCCAGACCCGGTCGCCCACAGCGTAGACCGGGGCGTCGCTACGACGGCGATTAGCAGCAGACTTTTAGCGCTCCCCGGCGTGCCGAATGCGTCGATGCGCCACTGACCAGGTCTCCACGGCGCGTCTCAGGCTGGCTCTGCCACGGTGCCAAGACCGGCTGGTACCCTAGAACACACTGAAAAGGGGTCATGGTCGTGGAGGAGTGGCGGAGCGAATTCTGGGCATACTCTGCCCCAGGCAGGAACTCCGACCACTCCTCCGGCCGGTCCTGGCAATAGGACCTCTGGAACCTCCCCAGGTCTTGGTTTACACGCTCCACCTGCCCATTCGCTTCGGGGTGAAACCCGGAGGTGAGACTGACGAGACCCCCAACCAGCCCATAAAGGCCCTCCAGACCCTGGACGTAAATTGGGAACCCCGGTCATAGACAATGTCCTCTGGAACCCCATAGGAACAAAGGGCAGATACCATTATTACCATTATTGGTCTAGGCAGAGGAACAGATGGCCTGAGTACCTAGTGATCCTCTGATACTATACAGACATGTGTATCAGAATCAAAGAAAATAGTTACATACTAGGCAATAGAAAAGCAGACATTTCTCAAATGCACATTAGTTCAACATTTCCATAACAATGGCGACAAAGACAGGTAGCAAAGGGGAAAGGAATGTGAATGATTAGATGGGGGGGGGGGTTGTAGGGGTGCACCAAGACCACTTTCCTGCCTGATTATGTAGCCTGTATGGTTGTCATTGTCCTTGTACCATTTAATATGGTAAGTTATGACCCCTATACTGCATTAACATGATTTCTGTGGGGGGCCTCCAGTTCTAGCAGATCAGGGGCTGGGCTCTAGTTGGGACTGGTAGCCATAAGGAGTCCTTCCACTGGGTGCCGTGTTATTACCATTCATCCTGTGCTATGCATTTAGTGTGCTGTGCAATTACCATTTACTGTGTGCTGTGCTGCTCTTACTACGTGTGCTCCTTAAGACTGTGGTCTGGTGAGGGGAGGCGTCCTGGCCTGACTCTGTCCACTTGGCCTGTCCTAGCCTTGGGGCCTGCTGTATGTAATACATGCCCTTATGAATTTGTATCAATAAAGATTTGTTTTGTTTTGACAAAACTAGCAACGTTTGGACAGAGTACTGGGCTGGAGGACAGACAATTGAACCATTGTTCAATTGAACCATAAATATGAATGAGTCGGTCATTCACGAGTCGTCTGAGATTCCATCTGTGTTAATCATTACAATAAAAATCAGGTACTACATTAATATTGAATATGAAACATGTCAAGATGATTCCAGAATGCACTGAGCAGTTGTGATGGTGGATGTAAAGTCAAGGAGGGGAGTGAATCAGGAGAGGGAAAAAAGCAGGAAATGTGAAATAGTCCAACCAGGATTTGTGTAAAAACAAGGAACTTACTTAGAGTTGTAATAATTCTGGAACCCAGCTCAGGGATATGAGAACTAATGGAAATATTTAATCGGAGTGTCTATTTGCACCCGGGCATAGGCGCCGATACCGTGGGTGCTCCGGGGCTCGAGCACCCACGGAAAATAGCGAGCACCCACGTGTCCCAGTCCGCCAGTCCGCCAGTAGGCTACATTCATTTAAAATTAAACTTGCCGTTGGTGATATGTAAAGCGTCTGTCACACTGTGATTGGTTATGTCGATGTTAGTGACAGTGACATAAATAAAGCAACACTATACATAACTGTACTATACAGCAGCAGTTTAAAAGAGTGTACTGAAAACTATAGCAGGAATCTGGGTATTAGCCTATTATTTATTATATATATGGCAACTAAGGCAGTAATATACATAACAATGTAAGCTAGCAGCAATTTCGTAGAATTATTGAATATTATAGATACATATGAGTGTAAGCTAATGAATATGACAGCACACTACAACTACACGGTGAGGATAAAGAAGAAAAATATATACACAGCAAAAATGTATCAAGAAGAGAAAGCAATAATATACATAACACAGTACGCTAGCAGCAGTTTAAAAAAAGAGTACTGTAAACTAGCAGCAATATTAGTGGTATTGAAATTATACATAGTCCTATGGCAAGTATGGCAATAATATACATTTAGTTGGCGTGGCACTTGTTAAGAATTTTACGTGTATCAGAATTTCTGAAGAAGGACGAGGCTCCGGTCCAAATGGAAATTTAGCACAAAGATTTATTAATAGGAATTGATAAGTCAAAATACATGAAATACACTGCAGCGGTCAAATATTTGCTCAACCCTTGAGCTTCCACAAAGTATTCGCTCTGATTCAAGATTGAACATCGGTTTTGATACTCCCGCCACAGGGGCGGTTACTTTTTTCTTACTCTCGTGAGTAAGACCCATCCTTATTGGTTCTTTGTTGGCATGGTGACATGTTGGACGAATCTCTTTGTTTTCGCTGTACAATGAAGAAGGGCATGCTCTTACTCTCGGTCATAGATCAACAGGTTATTTGCATACAGGTGTGAAATCTTAACCAGGTTACAGTAATTTACATTCTATTGTCCTAACCTAGACTAGAACATCAGGGGGCTGGAGACAGAAGATCTCTTTGTGCTGTATAGGGGGCAGTTTCATTTGTATGTTAATTGTGGGGTTTCAATCCTGTCTCTCTATCTGAGCCAGGTGTAAAGTCTGAGTGAGTGTGGCTGAGTGTAATGTATGGAGTTCTAAACTTTTCATGGTTATTGTATTCAATCATATTTCCCTAACCTGGCTGCAGCATACAATTTAATAAAACAAAAACATAAGAATACATGGTTATTAAATCAGCATTATTTAAACTTCATTTATCTCAACACACTACATACATTTCCCCTAACGATGCCGCCAACAAAGTGGTCCAAGTATGGCAGAATGTGCAACAAAGACTGTCAAGACTGTGGTCCGTGATGACAGTAAAGATCTGTGCAGATACTGCAAAGCAGACTCAATTATTACAGGCTATAGCAAAAAACAAGCATAACATAATCTACTTGTGTCTATGTATGTGTATATATATTTATATATGTATGAATGTATATATAGCCTACTAATACTAGATACATGTGGTACTAATGTATTGTACGCTGCCCCTTAGTGCTCCTGACCCCTCGTTTTCCATCTCTCCTCTCATCTGCTGGCAGGTGATCAGAGATGAGTGAATGGTGCCTGACCTCCATATATGCCTTGTTGACCTTTGATTGTTTTTTGTAAACTAATTCTTTGCTTTTTGATGTTAAAATACATGTTTTGCGTTTCAAACTGTTGCAGGCTCATTCATTGACCGTAACAATAGTTGTACTAGTGTTGGTGTAACTGGCTACAGATGAACATGCATGGGCAAAATGTGAAACTTTCACATCTCCTGCAGTTAATAGAAATACTCTGCTGTTTTGCCGTACAGCTATATAAAGTTTTTAACCACCAGAAATAGGGCTAATGCCGGTTCGATATTTAGATTCTAGTAACAGATTTGTCCAATGTCATGATGTGTGCTAGCTAATGTTTGATGGAACTTTGGGTAATGGGGGAATTTACAGACATTATCGGAGTTTCAAAGGTGCATTTGAAGACCTGAAAGTGACTTTATACATTGGTTCTTGTGACATATATGATTAATAGTTCCAAGGCTCAGCACAGACATGCATGTTTTGCATATATATTAACACTCACCTAAAGGATTATTAAGAACACCATACTAATACTGTGTTTGACCCCCTTTCTCCTTCAGAACTGCCTTAATTCTATGTGGCATTGATTCAACAAGGTGCTGAAAGCATTCTTTAGAAATGTTGGCCCATATTGATAGGATAGCATCTTGCAGTTGATGGAGGTTTGTGGGATGCACATCCAGGGCACGAAGCTCCCGTTCCACCACATCCCAAAGATGCTCTATTGGGTTGAGATCTGGTGACTGTGGGGGCCATTTCAGTACAGTAAACTCATTGTCATGTCCAAGAAACCAATTTGAAATTATTCGAGCTTTGTGACATGGTGCATTATCCTGCTGGAAGTAGCCATCAGAGGATGGGTACATGGTGGTCATAAAGGGATGGACATGGTCAGAAACAATGCTCAGGTAGGCCATGGCATTTAAACGATGCCCAATTGGCACTAAGGGGCCTAAAGTGTGCCAAGAAACATCCCCCACACCATTACACCACCACCAGCAGCCTGCACAGTGGTAACAAGGCATGATGGATCCATGTTCTCATTCTCATCTTTATTAGAGAACAGTCCCAGTCCAGGATTGATGTTCAGTGGTGTGCAGTCCTTTCTCACACACAGGGGTCAGTCCCCCCTTTGGCACAAAGCACAATTTTAGGGTTCAAGATAGTGATAGTGTTCATCCCCAATAGTGTGCCCCTCGCGCTTCCACTGTCCTTTGCTGCAGTACTGACAACGGCTCATCCTATATAGGCAAGGATAGTGTTTGCGCATAGACCTATCATAAATGGTGGCGTCCTGCTGTGAATTAGAAGGGTTACCATTTGTCATTCCAACTGTACTGCAACTACTGTCCATCCCGGCATAAACCTCTCCCACATCTCGTTCAAGTATGCATCCACCAGTGGAGTACTTAGGTCTGGCAGTCCATTGGTGCCTGTAAAAGAGGAAAAACTGCCCCCGCACTGCTTCCTGACAGTTGGGTTAGCTGGCCGTTCACACAGTGGGTCACCGTTGACGTTGGAGCTCCCATTCTGTAAACATACTGACCAGGATGTCCCGGACGTGGATTAACCAATGGGCTACTGTCCGAGTCTGAGTTAGAGGCTCCACGTAGCAGCATGTTCACAGTCCGAGTCAAAAATGCTTTGAGGAGAGGAACTGAACAGCATGACCCCAATGCCAATAGAACTAATACTATCCCAGTTACTATTCCTACTTTAGTGAGAATGATCCCCCATTTACCGAAAGTTTTGTTTGGAATGAAAGTACAACACTGTTCCCCGAACATAATACAGACACCACCCCTCTCTGCCAGGATCCAATCCAGAGCCTGCTTATTCTGCCATGTCATTTCGCTAGTGGTACGCAGCTGCTCACCTAGGGCTGTCAGTGCTAAATCAGTGTATTTGATAAACCGCTGCTGATTATAATATATGTAATTAATCCATTCTGTGTTTTTATTGGGCGTTATCCACACAAATATAGATTCAAGCCCTGAGGTGATCTCACTCCTGGCCTTAAACTCATTAGGAATCCCTCATGGCTGTCCTATAACAACTACTGGGTCTGGCGTGTATGCCCTTCTTACTCGTGGTCTAACTGGTGTATCCCAAATTTGCTGAGCTTCTACTGTTGATGAGAACACATGCGGTATTATTGATACATCTTGTGCTACTCTAACCCTGGCACAGGTACCAGACCACCGCTTCGGCAACACGGGCCACAGCTTTCCACCCCCGCCTATCCAAAATATGTCAGCTATAGTCTGGTTTTGGTCTAGGTGAAATATGTCAGCTATAGTCTGGTTTTGGTCTAGGTGAAATATGTCAGCTATAGCCTGGTTTTGTTCTAGGTGAAATATGTCAGCTATAGCCTGGTTTTGGTCTAGGTAAAATATGTCAGCTATAGCCTGGTTTTGGTCTAGGTAAAATATGTCAGCTATAGCCTGGTTTTGGTCTAGGTAAAATATGTCAGCTATAGCCTGGTTTTGGTCTAGGTAAAAAATGTCAGCTATAGCCTGGTTTTGGTCTAGGTAAATGCTCCTAACTCCTTTTCTTTGGGATAGGGTAAACTGATCACCAGAGTGCACCATGTGTGGTTCCCCTTTATCCAAATTGATAAGGGTTTAACATTTTAGAACGTGTCCTACTGAAACAGTTCCTGTAGAATAGAAACATTCATGCCTGCCCAGTATTTTCAAGCCTCCCTCAGGGAGGGTGTGTTCTGCAGCTTCTTCACTTATCCTTATATTTAATTCCTGACATTCTGATGTTGTATCAAGGTATACATTTTTCATCTTAGTTTGGAGGCGCTTGTTTCCTAACCACGCTAAACATGTTGCAGTACATGGTTTATAAAGCCGGTCGTCATTGATCCCAGCCTTCCAGAACCCACATTTCTCATCCAGGCACGATCGCCATCCCTTGTCAATGATTACCATACTCCCTAGGCCTGCTCTAGAACATACCAAGCAATTATCCATCTCATGCTGCCCTGGCTGTATACTGAGCCCATCTGTACCAAGCATATTTCTCAACTGCCTTGATGTGATTATACTCTGCTTCCATTGTGGGTGTTTGGGTGGGTACCTCAAGCAGGGCCTGCTCTACTGTGGGCACAGGAAGCCATCTCCAAACTTCCGTGGGCCTCAGGGCTTCGTGCCGTCCTGCCCTGGATACAGGGACCAGTGGTTCCTTTCCTACTGTGGACTCTGAAGGTGAATCCTCCCCAGAGCCGCCCTCATCTGGGTTCCACCATTCTGTTAGAAGTTTTTCAGTAGCGTCTGGAAACCTGGTAATGACTAGCTAGAGAAACAGAGTCTGATGTTCGTTGTTATGCCGAACAGTTATATGCCACTTGCCCTCTGTTTCATTTATACTAATAACACATTTACCTTCTGACCAAGTCACCTGACCATACAGGCCACTATCTGCCCAACAACACAACGTTTCCCAACCCTGGGTGTTTACCATTATCGATCTCTGAGCTTATTGGGTAGTCTGATCTCTCTAGCTTTAAGCGTGCTCCATGCTCTCACTTCCATTTTCTCTCACCTCATGGTCCTTCATTCTGACCGCCAACTGCCCATGGTCTCCTCCATGGCAGAAAGGTGATGAAGTCTGCACTGCTGTAGTCTTTCTTCTACCCTTCCTAACCACGTGGTTTCCTCCTTATTGCCAAGAACAGTGGTGCTAATAAAGACGGTGATTTCTATTCCTGCGGTTAATTAATGGTAAGGCATTATCCCTGCTAACAGTGCTGCTGTACATACCTCATTCTTCCTGTCAAGGTCAGTGTCTGGGCTACTAGAGTTAGTAGTAAGTTCTGTAGTGTCGGTGGGAGGGAATAGTCCCCTGTCGATGTCAGGAGGGTGTGGCCCCCCTTAGATGTCACCTGCAGGAGCACCAGTTGAGGGATCTGCTCCGCAGTCCCCAGTCTGTCCTTGGATCGGTAGCATCAGCTATACCAGAACTGTCAACAGCAAGCTGAGTATCATCAACCTCCATTCCCAGGTCCGGCGTCTCTCTGCGGGACACAGGTTTCTCCGGCCCAGGTACCAGTTCCTCTGTCGTTGAGGGTGCCAAGCCTTCCCCCTCTTGCCTTTCATTCCTGCCTGGAACATCAGCATCCTCCTCATGTTGCCCTGCTCCTCGTGGGACCCTGGTGCAGTGGTTGAGATGACACCAAGTGTCACTGCCCTCCACTCATACCACTGTCGCAGTGGCTTGAGTCACCCTTAAGGGGCCGTCTCGCCTCGTTCCACCTCCTCCTGAAGACCCTGATGTAGACCTGATCTCCCGGAACCACCGCTCTGGGATGATCGTCCTCCGGCTCCAGTTCCGGTACTCGTGCACTTTCCTGTTTGTAAAGAAGCTCATGTATAGTAATTAGTTGTCTGAATTCCAGCTCCAATTGCTCCAGAGGAGGCCCTTCGTGAGGACCTCGAAGCACAGGCACAGGCATGGGTCGACTCGTAAGCATTTCATGCAGTGTTAGATGCGTGGTTCTGTTAGGTTCCATGCGACTGCTCATTAGTGCTATTGGTAGAGCATCAACCCTGTTCAAACCTGCACTGGCACAGATCTTATTGATCTTGGCCTTTAGTGGGCTGTTTGCTCTCTCTACCATGCCCTGGGATTGGGGTTGATATCAAACAGAGGCTGGGATGTGTTTGTTGAGGTTTGTTCAATGTTCTCCGAATAAAAGCTGACCAATTGTCAGAACTAATTTCTGATGGTATGCCAAATCTAGGCATCACTTCCCTCATTAGGAACTTTATTACTGTTCCTGCTCCCTAGTCTTTCGAGGGAGTCGCTTCTATCCACTTGCTGAATTACCACCAGCATGTACCGTTTTCCATGGATGGGTCTTATCATATGCACATAGTCCATGACTAAATGTCTGAACGGTCCTCCTGGTGTTGAAATGTGGCCCAATGGTGTCACTATTCCCTTTCTTAAGTGGTTTTTCGCACACACCTCACACTCTGCGAGGGTTGCGTCTACCGTAGCCTGCATGTATGTTGACCAGAAACCCTGCTGTGTGACCTGTCTCATAATCTCCCCCCTTGTGCAGTGGTCAAAACCATGCATATTATTAATTAAAACCCTAAAGAGGGCAGTAGGTGCCACCAAGAGTCTGGTGAAATTGAAGGACTGGGCCACACAGTCATGAGGCTCTCCCTCATGGTCCAGGGGGATTCTCTCTGCTGGATTTACAGTAGCACACTTCTTAATGGTGTCAGGGAAAGTCAACAATGGCAAGTAGTTCAAAAGTCTAGCATTTGTCAATACAAACTTCCCCCTCACTATCAGCTGCGTTACTTTGTGATGAGTATAAATACTCACTGGGTAACCCATGGTGATGGTAGAGGCTTGGTCATAGGCATACTGTACCGCAGCCCTTGATAACATGGTGGGTGGCCTCATGCTACAGAGTCGAGTATCGTGCTGTACTATGCTATGGGCTGCTTTCCTCTCTCCGCTAGTCTTTGCAACATTTTAATGGAGTCTGTCTGGCATTGTTTCAAAGTGGGAGCACATATCGTTAGGTCATCCACATACTGAAGTAGCGGTCCCTCCAGGACAAGCTTCTCTAAGTCTGCTTTGAGGACCTGGTTGAAAATGTGTGGGGAGTGTTTGAACCCTTGGGGCAGTCTCGAATATCTGTATTGTTTCCCCCCTTCAGTAAAAGCTAACAGATGTCTGCACTCTTCTAATAAGGGGACACTGAAGAAGGCGCCACATAAATATATGACACTGAACAATGTAGCTTCAGGAGGGATGTTACCTATAAATGTGTGGGGATTCGGGACCTCGGTTAAACAGTCCTCCACTATGTCATTGAAAAGAAAGGTGTGTTCCAGGAAACAAAGGTGTGTTACAATTGATAACAGTTTCCTCAAGTACATCTGCCTCTGCTAAACCCCCAATAGTGGGCTCAATGCCTGCCACTGCCTCTGGCTTGTTGTAGTACTGCTCCTCCATACCGGTTTGGCCCCTGGCTTCAATTTAATGATCAAAGGACTTGCTGATTTAACGAGCCCTATATCTGTTTAATGCCGAGACCACAACTGCCTTGGGACCACCTGCTCCATCTCCTCCCTTAACTGTTCCTGTGTATTTGCTACTTTCCCCATCTGTACTTGCTGACCTGTAACAACTTCTACTTCCTGAGGTTCCCCAATCATATCTGCAAAACAAAGGATTTTAATGAGATCATTTTCAGGAGAGTAGAAGATCAGAGGATTGTCAGTCTTGACCCATGGGACCTGTGCTGCATGTTTCATCATAGGGCCCAGGTCTTTAGCTTTGAACCCATCGTTTACCAGTAGGGTGATATGATGGACTGATCCAGGTACATCAAACCATTTGGCTACTAGATTCGAACCCTTAGCATTGGCCACTTCCATTGCCACGCCCTGCTTACCGATGACGAAGTATTGAGACTCAATGTGAGCCAGTTTGCCGTTGGCTTCATCTAACCATAGCTGTTGGGTGGACCCCAAGGCTGCTGCCATGGCACTGGGGACTGGTAGCTGCCCTGCCAATTCGGATTGTTCCAATTGCCGGGGGCCAGATTAACACCCCATGGGTTTGTCGGGCACTGTTGTTTAATATGCCTGGTGACACCCCCAACAGACCCTTCTAGAGGGCCTGGGGCCATTTTGTGGTAGATACCCCATGTTATTTTGGTGTTGTTTTGGGGGCTGTGTGTACACATTTGCTACTGGTTTTTGGGGAGGTCCATACAGAGCTTGTGGCTGCTGCGCTGGGCATTGACCTCCCTGGAGGACTGGTGCCATGGTGCCTTCCTCAGGATGGGTCCTTGCTATAACCGGAGCTGTCAACAGCATGGACGAAATTGTCTCTGAATTCTTTGTGAGTTTTTGATGTGGTCAATCCTACTGCATCCTCCAGCTTGGTTCTTACTAGAGCGGGTATTGTTCCACCAATGCTTTCCTGAACATGCGACACACCAGTTTGTCGGTTTCTGGGTCATGTTCAGTTTCCATCCTCCATCTGTCCGCCTGCTTTTGTAGGTACTCAGCAGGGCTGTCTTCGTCTCCCAGTGGGGCTTTTAATTTGTGTGCACCTCTTAATCTTCCTTTTGGCTCTCTGCTATAGTGGCTATGTGCAGCTGTGGCCCTCACAGACTCCTCCTCAGGCTGCTCCTCTTCTTCCTGGCTGTCTGTGTTATCCTGTGGATCCAGGAGCAGCTGTGGCCCTCACACACTCCTCCTCAGGCTGCTCCTCTTCTTCCTGGCTGTCTGTTTCATCCAGTAAATCTGACTCCCCCCCACACTGTGACTCTCTCAATTGGTCCACTTGTTCTTCAAGTTGTCGCTGATACATTTTGTGTTTACCTTCCTTTACATTCTGTCCCTCTACTCCCGTCTTAGTGCATTCCAACCAATCCAAGCATTCTCTGTAACAATCTACTCGGATCTCAGGCTTTCCGTTGGGCTGTCTATTCCTCCCTGGGGCGGGGCCACCAGGGGTTTTTTCTTCTCCATTTCCACTTCCCCCTTAATTGTTACCACCCCAGATACTAAAGGCCATTGGTTTGTCCAGTTGACCCCTCCCCTCCTTTTTCCTGTTTCTGCTTACGCGAGTTACAATTATCATTAATTTTGTAGAATGTAATGAGCCCTTCGAGTTGCTCGCACACTGCCAGGTCAAAGGTTACATCTTTGGGCCATTTAATCACCATATTCTTGGTCACTTTTTCAAAAATCCTAGATACAGCTTTGATCTGTTCTCAACATACAGGAAACCTCTTGGCCAACATCTGAACTGGTGTGGCTGCCATGTCGGAGGCTAAGTGGTTGATTCAATGCTCCTATGACTGTCTAAATGTACCGTCTCCTTGGACCTCTGTTCTACACAAGTGTTGAGGCTAGACGGGATATGCTACCAGCGTCCTCTCAGGGGAAAACCACAGAGGCGCTTTTCCAATCGTTTCTCTACTTTCTCCTCTCACAGACACAGCACACTTCAAAAGAAGCGATGAGACAAGGATTTAGATGTGACTAACATATGTATGTAAGCAAACACCTATCAAAGTCATCAACTGAAACAAATATATCAACATCTAGTACGTCCCCAACTTCGCCCTGCTCTCGTATTATGTATGTAATCCCTATTAGCTGAAACCCTTCCCTTGCCACCCTTTAGAGTGAATATCTGTTCTTTTCCGCTTTAAAACCACGATTCCTCAGTTGGTCTATGTATTATCGCAAAAGCTAGGTTTCACCAACAATCTGGAGGTTGTGGTCTCCCCACTCATTTCATCACCTGTTAACCGTCAGCAGGGAACAGTATCTAGCGTTATTCATTTGAAACAGTGCTATTTATAATGTTAATAACAGAATAACACATTTTCCCCTTAGTTTTAAACAGGACAACAACTTCTCTCTTTCCATGTATGCTGACAGCCACTCGTGCAGTTTTCGCACTCCCAGTTAAAACCTCTCCCATTCTGTCTGATCTCTAGATACACTGCTTTCTAGGAATTCTCACACACACACATTCGGGTACCCAACCAGATGCTCTCTTCTCATGCACGCATTCGTCATATTAATTTCATACTCTTGCATACAGAAATCTATTTAAACATATCCAATCTTCAATGCAAGTTCATACAGGCCTTTTCACACACATATATATGTTTATATAAGTAAATACACAAACTGCTTCACACAGACACACAGACTTAATTCTATGTCATTCACTCATATGCGCATCCACAGGTCTCTTGTCACTGTCCCTTAGGGAGGAATGACCCTGTCGGACCGTATCTCTTTCACACACACAGACACACACAGCTGCGGGTCTACCACCTTTTTCTCTACGCCTCTCGCAAGAGAAACCTACCTCTACCAGCGGGTGTCTACACACAGCCCCACAGGTCACCTTACCAGGTAGTGTCTCTTGCACAAGCACCCGCAGGCCTTTTGCCAAGGCTGCTACACCAATCGTGAGTCGATCGTACACACGCACCAGTAAGCCCGTGCCTCACCTACCTTACCAAGAGGAGATTTGTGCGCACTATCCCACAGGTCTCCGACCCGTGCGGTGTCTACTGGACAGTGACTGATTTACAGCCCCTTTGGCTCTACTGGACAGTGACTGATTTACAGCCCCTTTGTCTCTACTGGACAGTGAC
This sequence comes from Esox lucius, assembly GCF_011004845.1. Lineage (NCBI taxonomy): Eukaryota > Metazoa > Chordata > Actinopteri > Esociformes > Esocidae > Esox > Esox lucius. The sequence continues at coordinate 28,385,166 of NC_047573.1, read as the reverse complement.
TGATTTACAGCCCCTTTGTCTCTACTGGACAGTGACTGATTTACAGCCCCTTTGGCTCTACAGGACAGTGACTGATTTACAGCCCCTTTGTCTCTACTGGACAGTGACTGATTTACAGCCCCTTTGGCTCTACTGGACAGTGACTGATTTACAGCCCCTTTGTCTCTACTGGACAGTGACTGATTTACAGCCCCTTTGGCTCTACAGGACAGTGACTGATTTACAGCCCCTTTGGCTCTACTGGACAGTGACTGATTTACAGCCCCTTTGGCTCTACTGGACAGTGACTGATTTACAGCCCCTTTGGCTCTACTGGACAGTGACTGATTTACAGCCCCTTTGGCTCTACTGGACAGTGACTGATTTACAGCCCCTTTGGCTCTACTGGACAGTGACTGATTTACAGCCCCTTTGGCTCTACAGGACAGTGACTGATTTACAGCCCCTTTGGCTCTACTGGACAGTGACTGATTTACAGCCCCTTTGGCTCTACAGGACAGTGACTGATTTACAGCCCCTTTGGCTCTACTGGACAGTGACTGATTTACAGCCCCTTTGGCTCTACTGGACAGTGACTGATTTACAGCCCCTTTGGCTCTACAGGACAGTGACTGATTTACAGCCCCTTTGGCTCTACTGGACAGTGACTGATTTACAGCCCCTTTGGCTCTACGGGACAGTGATTGTATGCAGCATGCATACAATTTATTGGATAAAAAAATACTGTGTGCCTTCAACATTCAAGGTTCCTTGTGCATTCAACACCACAGCATTATGTTGTCTGAATTACACAAACATTTTAACTAAAAGCAAAAATGCTTACATTTGTGTAACTCAGTCCAATCTCTTCCAGGTGGTTCAGTAAGGCAACAATGTCTCTGTCCAACTCCTGGCTAGCTCGCCAATTATGTTGTGGAAAATCAAGTCCACTCTTCCTAAAACAAATGCACTTCAACTCAGGAGTTTGTGAATCCAATAGACTTATGAAAATCATAAAACAATGACAGTCATCAAAGCCAGGTCCATCTGCAGATACACCCAAAGTTCTAGGTCCGGACCATGGCTTTTATACAAAACCTTCACATATCACACCATCTGACCATCCTTTTCGATTTGTTCGTAGTTCAGAGCAGTAAATCACGACAAACTCATGGTTCATACTTGGGTCACACTACCAGTGAACACAAAGGCCATACATTTCAGGGTCATTAATGTCTGGACACAGGAGGCTGCTCTGCTGAGATACACTGCTGTTGACACACTCATGACACATTCATACACACATCATAACGGCCATATATTTCTGAGAACTCATTGTCTGTGTGTGTGTGTGGATCGCACATTAATATATTCATAAAGCATGTTTAACATATTCCTAACTGATGGGGGGTCGACACTCCTGTCATTCGGGGGGGCAACACTCCTGTCCTTCGGGGGAGCGACCTCCTCCTCCGAAGAGGAAGAGTCGAAACAACTCTGCACCCGCTCAGCCGAGCGGGGGAGAACAGTTCCAGACTCCTCCTGAAAAGGAGTCCTCCTCAGGACGTGAGGGACCTCCTCAGAGAGGAGAGAGAGGACGTCGGCGAGAGGGACCTCCACAGAGAGGAGAGAGAGGACGTCGGCGAGAGGGACCTCCTCAGAGAGGAGAGAGAGGACGTCGGGGAGAGGGACCTCCTCAGAGAGGAGAGAGAGGACGTCGGGGAGAGGGACCTCCTCAGAGAGGAGAGAGAGGACGTCGGGGAGAGGGACCTCCTCAGAGAGGAGAGAGAGGACGTCGGGGAGAGGGACCTCCTCAGCGAAATACGCCAGCCTGTCCATCCTCACCTGTACGTCGACCACCGGGTACAGCTCGATACACCGGCAGGCCAACAGGGAAGTTGGCGGCCGGGGCGCCGGGCTAGTAGAGACCGCTCCAGCAGTCGAAGGTGGTGAAGTCATCCTTGGCTTAGTCGAAGTCACCGTTGATTGCAAAGAGTTCTCGTGAGGGAAATAAGGATGACAGAGCAGAGTATGACAACCTATTTTATAGCCATGGGGCAGACGGCCATGAGAGGTGTGACTTGCATATGTACATTTTCAGTGACTGACTATTGGGCAGACGCTTCCAGGAACGCCTGTGCCTATACTGCGGAGAAGGGGGGCATGAAGTGGGGAACTGCTCAGCTCGTCTCCGGGTGTCGCGGAAAACCCAGCCCCAACACCTGGTCACGGTAGGTGTTTCGGCAGTGCTGAACACCACAAAGAAGCAACTGTATGCGCTCATAGACTCCGGGGCTGCGGGCAATTTTATTGACAGCTCACTTGCTGCTAAATTTGGGCTGATGCTCAACACTGTGTCTCCCCCTTTTCGGGTTAATACCCTTAACGGACAGCCTTTGGGAAACGGCTGTATAACTCTACAAACCCCAGCTGTCACCCTCCAGATCGGCGCCCTTCATTCCGAGCGAATACAGTTTTTGGTAATTCCCTCTGCTACAGACCCCCTCATACAAGGCCATCCGTGGTTAAGCCAACACAACCCTTCCTTCTCCTGGAGTCAAGGGGAATTGACCGCCTGGAATGAGCGTTGTCTAATCCGTTGTATGGACCTGCCCTGTCGCGCCACGACTCTTCCCCTTATCCCCGCAGCTCAAATCTACACCAAACTCGAACTACGCAGCGCGTATAACCTGATCTGGATCCGCGAGGGAGACGAATGGAAAACCGTGACCATCACACCCCGGGGGGCATTTTGAACATCTCGTCACGCCCTACGGTCTGACCAACGAACCTGCTGTTTTCCAGTCCTTTATGAATTACATCTTTCATGATCTCCTAGACCGTTTTGTCTTAGTATACATTGATGACATCCTTATCTACTCCAATAATCTGACAGAACATGTACACCACGTACAGCAGGTCCTCAAGAGGCTACAAGAGAACCACCTATACGGGAAAGCCGATAAAAAGACAGTTCCATGTCCACTCCATCACGTTCCTAGGGTCCGTACTGACACCAGGAGGGGTCAGTATGGACCATAACAAAGTCACGGCGGTAAAGGACTGGCCCACACCCAAGTCAGTGAAAGAGTTACAACGTTTCCTTGGCTTCGCCAACCACTACCACCGGTTCATCTGAAACTACAGCACCATAGCCGCCCCCCTCACGGTCATGACAAGCCAAACGAGCCGAAACCTGCTGTGGTCTGACGCAGCCCACACAGCCTTCCGCCATCTGAAGGAGTTATTCACCACGGCACCTGTCCTTCGTCAGCCGGACCCTGCTCTGCCCTTTGTCTTAGAAGTAAACGCGGCAGAGGTGGGAGTGGGGGCTGTTCTTTCGCAGCGACACGGTTCCCCCGCCAAACTCCATCCCTGTGCGTTTTTCTCCAAAAAGCTCACTCCCCCCGAACGGAACTACGACGTTGGCAACCGCGAACTGCTGGCCATTAAACTGGCCCTTGAAGAATGGAGGCACTGGCTAGAGGGCGCTCTGCAACCCTTCCTGATATTGATGGATCACCAGAACCTGGCGTACCTGAAACAGGCAAAGAGGTTGAACCCACATCAAGCCCGTTAGGCCCTCTTATTTAACCACTTTAATTTCAATATGGAAAAGGTTAAGGCCGACTCGCTTTCTTTGTGATTCGACCCACCTACAAGTACCAGCCATCCTGAAACCATTTTGCCCTCCTCCAGTGTCGTCGCTCCGATTCAGTGGGAATTCCAGACCCTCCTCGAGGAGGCACTCCAGACGGAACCAGCCCCGGATGACACCCCGGCCGGTAAAACCTTTGTTCCCACGGGGGTGAGACCCCAACTACTGCAGTGGTGCCACACCTCTCTGGCCTCCGGCCACCCCGGAGTCACCACAACCACTGACCTCATCTCCAAGACCTACTGGTGGTCCACATTGGCTGCGGATGTATGAGACCATGTTTTATCTTGCCCTATCTGTGCCCAGTCCAAGAGCCCCTATCACCTTCCTGCGGGTCGCTACATCCCCTGCCTAGGCCTCATAGACCCTGGTCCCACATTGCGGTGGACTTTGTCACAGACCTCCCAATCTCTTCCAGGTCTGGCGGGCCTTCACATCTCATAGCCCTCTGCATCCTCCTGTCTCCCGCTCCGAGCCCCCTCCTCCTTTGGACGTCGGCGGGTCACCATCGTATACGGTCCGGAGCATACTGGACTCCCGGCGTCGGCAAGGACGCCTCGCTCCATGGCACATGAATGCACCCCAGTCATCAGATACCAATCACCCTCATTCTGAGCACCTGTGTCCCCAACTGTGTCTGGTTTATGCCCCTATTTAGTTTGGTTCAGTTCTCCCTGCCCCTTGTGAGGTGTTGTTTGTCACTCCGTCATTCATTACTGAGCCTTCTGTTTTCGCCATCGCCTAGTGCTATTCTGATATCAATTCTCGTGTTTTGACCATTGCCTGATCTGCTCCTCGACATCGTCTCTAGCCCTGTGATTTTGTATTGTTTCGTATCTCATGATTCTGACCCTAGCCTGTACGACCGTCCTTCGCCTTGCCCTATTGGGAGTTTGTCGCCCTTATAAACCGCCTGCTCCGCGATTGGAACCAGCCTCTCTCCCTTTCCCCAGTCATTACACTTACACAATAACCATTTCTATGGCATCATAAATCTGAAGGGTTTTCTGGGTGTATCATATGTTATGTAAGTGGTGTTATACAGGTTTTAGCACCTGTGGCGATAATGGCTGTAAACATAGCTGTAGTGTCTGTCTTCATGAAGATTGCCATACCAAACCCCATAACACAAAGCAGTGCCCAGACTGTAAGCAGATATGTTATTCTGACTTTGTTTATAGACAGGATAAACACTTGAAGCACCACAAAGGTGTGGGTCATTGGGTTAGCAGGTGTGACCAGAGGAATACTGTGTCTATTGCGGTTGTCATTACAACGTTAGTATTACCAACTATAAAGCGCACAAGTACATGGCTAACATGTGTCCCAATTGTAATGTGGATCTGGCGGTTGAAATGAATTTGAAAATGTAATAACAATTTGAAACTTGGAATTAAAATATGTTTTGCAGGGTAAATACTTACCAAACCTTAACTTTTCCTAGACACGTGAGAGACCGGACATTTGTATTGCCAGAGGAGCAAAAATCGTTCCAGTGTGGGCTATGCAGAAACGCTCGGCGGCCGCAGGGGCAAAAAGCTAGTGGGCCGCCGGTGGGCCACTGGCCTGTTGCTTGCTGGGTACTTACTACTTGCTGGGTGCATTTACAGACATATGGTTCTGTATTTTTAAAACACACACATCGATTATATAAGCATACAGACAAAATAAATGATAGATGTTACAAGTCATTGGCGGTTCAAAGAAAAAACGTAAAACATTGTGTAATGATATTTCTAGTTGTCCCTCTACACCATGCAATACCAACTCCCCCCATTTCTGAGTCATAACACAGTCACACACATGATCCAAGATGTTCAACATTAATAACAGTTTTGGACGTGTCATTCACTATCCTTTCAATAATTTGCATCATAAGTTTTGTTACATTTCACAAAAGAAGATATCGGTTAACTCTCTCAATTTACATACATAAACAGTTACCCATTATATCAATAATACACTACAATGGTTATATCAGTAAAATACTACAATGGTTATATCAGTAAAACACTACAATGGTTATATCAGTAAAACACTACAACGGTCATATCAGTAAAACACTATCACGGTTATATCAGTAAAAAACTACAAAGGTTATATCAGTAAAAAACTACAATGTTTATTTCAGTAAAACACTATAATGGTTATATCAATCAAACACTACCACGGTTATATCAGTAAAACACTACAATGGTTATATCAGTAAAACACTACAACGGTTATATCAGTAAAACACTACAATGGTTATATCAGTAAAACACTACAATGTTTATATCAGTAAAACACTACAATGGTTATATCAGTAAAACACTACAATGTTTATATCAGTAAAACACTACAATGGTTATATCAGTAAAACACTACAACGGTTATATCAGTAAAACACTACAATGGTTATATCAGTAAAAAACTACAAAGGTTATATCAGTAAAAAACTACAATGTTTATTTCAGTAAAACACTATAATGGTTATATCAATCAAACACTACCACGGTTATATCAGTAAAACACTACAATGGTTATATCAGTAAAACACTACAACGGTTATATCAGTAAAACACTACAATGGTTATATCAGTAAAACACTACAATGTTTATATCAGTAAAACACTACAATGGTTATATCAGTAAAACACTACAACGGTTATATCAGTAAAACACTACAATGGTTATATCAGTAAAACAGTACAATGTTTATATCAGTAAAACACTACAATGGTTATATCAGTAAAACTTTGTTGTCGTCTCATCTGACCTGCGGTCGTATGTCTTGGACACTCGGGTGAAGAGAGGGGCGGAGCTGTCAACTGATCACCACCTGGTGGTGAGTTGGATCCGATGGCGGGGGAGGAAGCTGGACAGACTCGGCAGGCCCAAGCGTACTGTAAGGGTCTGCTGGGAACGTCTGGCCGAGTCTCCTGACAGAGAGATCTTTAACTCCCACCTCCGGCAGAGCTTCGACTGGATCCCGAGGTAGGCTGGAGATATTGAGTCCGAGTGGACCATGTTCTCCACCGCCATTGTCGAAGCGGCCGCTCGGAGCTGTGGCCGTAAGGTCTCCGGTGCCTGTCGAGGCAGCAATCCCCGAACCCGGTGGTGGACACCGGAAGTAAGGGATGCCGTCAAGCTGAAGAAGGAGTCCTATCAGGCCTGGTTGGCTTGTGGGACTCCTGATGCAGCTGACGGGTACCGACAGGCTGCAGCCCGGGTGGTTGTGGAGGCAAAAACTCGGGCCTGGGAGGAGTTCGGTGAGGCCATGGAGAAGGACTATCGGCTGGCCTCGAAGAGATTCTGGCAAACCATCCGGCGCCTCAGGAGAGGGAAACAGTGCCCTACCAACGCTGTTTACAGTAGAGGTGGGCAGCTGTTGACCTCAACTGAGGATGTCGTCGGGCGGTGGAAGGAGTACTTCGAGGATCTCCTCAATCCCGCTGTCACTTCTTCCATTGAGGAAGCAGAGGATGAGGGCTCAGAGGTGGACTCGTCCATCACCCGGGCTGAAGTCACTGAGGTGGTCAAGAAACTCCTCGGTGGCAAGGCACCGGGGGTGGATGAGATCCGCCCTGAGTACCTCAAGTCTCTGGATGTTGTGGGGCTGTCTTGGTTGACACGCCTGTGTAACATCGCGTGGCGGTCGGGGACAGTGCCTCTGGGATGGCAGACCGGGGTGGTGGTCCCTCTTTTTAAGAAGGGGGACCGGAGGGTGTGTTCCAACTATAGGGGGATCACACTTCTCAGCCTCCCCGGGAAAGTCTATGCCAGGGTTCTGGAGAGGAGAATACGGCCGATAGTAGAACCTCGGATTCAGGAGGAACAGTGTGGTTTTCGTCCGGGCCGTGGAACACTGGACCAGCTCTATACCCTCTACGGGGTGTTGGAGGGTTCATGGGAGTTTGCCCAACCAATCCACATGTGTTTTGTGGATTTGGAGAAGGCATTCGACTGTGTCCCTCGCGGCATCTTGTGGAGGGTGCTTGGGGAATATGGGGTCCTGGGTCCTTTGCTAAGGGCTGTCAGGTCCCTGTACAACCGAAGCAGGAGCTTGGTCCGCATTGCCGGCAGTAAGTCAGACTTGTTCCCAGTGCATGTTGGACTCCGGCAGGGCTGCCCTTTGTCACCGGTTCTGTTCGTAATTTTTATGGACAGAATTTCTAGGCGCAGCCAGGGGCCGGAGGGTGTCAGGTTTGGGGACCACACAATTTCGTCTCTGCTTTTTGCAGATGATGTTGTCGTGTTGGCCCCTTCTAACCAGGACCTTCAGCATGCGCTGGGACGGTTTGCAGCCGAGTGTGAAGCGGTGGGGATGAAAATCAGTACCTCCAAATCCGAGGCCATGGTCCTCAGTCGGAAAAGGGTGGCTTGCCCACTTCAGGTTGGTGGAGAGTGCCTGCCTCAAGTGGAGGAGTTTAAGTATCTAGGGGTCTTGTTCACGAGTGAGGGAAGGATGGAACGGGAGATTGAAAGACGGATCGGTGCAGCTTCTGCAGTAATGCAGTCGATGTATCGGTCTGTCGTGGTGAAGAAAGAGCTGAGCTGCAAGGCGAAGCTCTCGATTTACCAGTCAATCTACGTTCCTACTCTCACCTATGGTCATGAGCTTTGGGTCATGACCGAAAGGACAAGATCCCGGATACAGGCGGCCGAAATGAGCTTTCTCCGCAGGGTGGCCGGGCGATCCCTTAGAGATAGGGTGAGAAGCTCGGTCACCCGGGAGGAGCTCAGAGTAGAGCCGCTGCTCCTCCACATCGAGAGGGGTCAGCTGAGGTGGCTTGGGCATCTTTTTCAGATGCCTCCGGAACGCCTTCCTGGGAAGGTGTTCCGGTCCCGTCCCACCGGGAGGAGACCCCGGGGAAGACCTAGGACACGCTGGAGGGACTATGTCTCCCGGCTGGCCTGGGAACGCCTCGGTGTCCCCCCGGAAGAGCTAGAGGAAGTGTCTGGGGAGAGGGAAGTCTGGGCATCCCTGCTTAGACTGCTGCCCCCGCGACCCGGCCCCGGATAAGCGGAAGAAGATGGATGGATGGATGGAGTAAAACACTACAACGGTTATATCAGTAAAACACTACAACGGTTATATCACTAAAACACTACAATGTTTATATCAGTAAAACACTACAATGGTAATATCAATCAAACACTACCACGGTTATATCAGTAAAACACTACAATGTTTATATCAGTAAAACACTACAATGGTTATATCAATCAAACACTACCACGGTTATATCAGTAAAAAACTACAATGTTTAAATCAGTAAAACACTACAATGGTTATATCAGTAAAACACTACAATGGTTTTATCAGTAAAACACTACAATGGTTATATCAATCAAACACTACCACGGTTATATCAGTAAAACACTACAATGGTTATATCAGTAAAACACTACAATGGTTATATCAGTAAAACACTACAACTGTTATATCAGTAAAAAACTACAATCTTTATTTCAGTAAAACACTATAATGGTTATATCAATCAAACACTACCACGGTTATATCAGTAAAACACTACAATGGTTATATCAGTAAAACACTACAATGGTAATATCAATCAAACACTACCACGGTTATATCAGTAAAACACTACAATGTTTATATCAGTAAAACACTACAATGGTTATATCAATCAAACACTACCACGGTTATATCAGTAAAACACTACAATGTTTAAATCAGTAAAACACTACAATGGTTATATCAGTAAAACACTACAATGGTTTTATCAGTAAAACACTACAATGGTTATATCAATCAAACACTACCACGGTTATATCAGTAAAACACTACAATGTTTAAATCAGTAAAACACTACAATGGTTATATCAGTAAAACACTACAATGGTTATATCAGTAAAACACTACAACTGTTATATCAGTAAAAAACTACAATATTTATTTCAGTAAAACACTACAATGGTTATATCAGTAATTCACTACAATGGTTATATCAGTAAAACACTACAATGGTTATATCAGTAAAACACTACAACGGTTATATCAGTAAAACACTACAATGGTTATATCAGTAAAACACTACAATGTTTATTTCAGTAAAACACTATAATGGTTATATCAATCAAACACTACCACGGTTATATCAGTAAAACACTACAATGTTTAAATCAGTAAAACACTACAATGTTTAAATCAGTAAAACACTACAATGGTTATATCAGTAAAACACTACAATGGTTATATCAGTAAAACACTACAATGGTTATATCAGTAAAACACTACAATGGTTATATCAGTAAAACACTACAATGGTTATATCAGTAAAACACTACAATGGTTATATCAGTAAAACACTACAATGGTTATATCAGTAAAACACTACAATGGTTATATCAGTAAAACACTACAACGGATATATCAGTAAAACACTACAATGTTTATTTCAGTAAAACACTATAATGGTTATATCAATTAAACACTACAAAGGTTATATCAGTAAAGCACTACAATGGTTATATCAGTAAAACACTACAACGGTTATATCAGTCAAACACCACATTGCAGCCATGGTACTCTGAATGGTGTTAAACCTACGTAGCAGCCATGGTACTCTGAATGGTGTTCAACCTACATAGCAGCTATGGTACTCTGAATGGTGTTCAACCTACATTGCAACCATGGTACTGTGAATGGTGTTCAACCTACATAGCAGCCATGGTACTGTGAATGGTGTTCAACCTACATAGCAGCTATGGTACTCTGAATGGTGTTCAACCTACATTGCAACCATGGTACTGTGAATGGTGTTCAACCTACATAGCAGCCATGGTACTGTGAATGGTGTTCAACCTACATAGCAGCCATGGTACTCTGAATGGTGTTCAACCTACATAGCAGCCATGGTACTGTGAATGGTGTTCAACCTACATAGCAGCCATGGTACTGTGAATGGTGTTCAACCTACATAGCAGCCATGGTACTGTGAATGGTGTTCAACCTACATAGCAGCTATGGTACTCTGAATGGTGTTCAACCTACATTGCAACCATGGTACTGTGAATGGTGTTCAACCTACATAGCAGCCATGGTACTGTGAATGGTGTTCAACCTACATAGCAGCCATGGTACTGTGAATGGTCTTCAACCTACATAGCAGCCATGGTACTCTGAATGGTGTTCAACCTACATAGCAGCCATGGTATTGTGAATGGTCTTCAACCTACATTGCAGCCATGGTACTCTGAATGGTGTTCAACCTACTTTTGGCCTGCCTCTTTATCGTTGTATCCTTCCTTTGAAAGAGGGGCGTGGCTATTGAATTCAACTTTAACTAGAGTAATTTGTCATTCCTGTTACATCATCTATCCTCTCTTTTTATGTGTGTCTTTTTAGCCGGAGGTTCTTTAGACTTGTGGTCTACTATAATACATCTCTGTAGTTTAACAATTGATGACTTTGCATTAACAGCTCATCAATTCTCCGAAACATCTTGTTTTCCAGATCAGGCCACACGTTAACAGGTATCCACTTAACAAATTACGCTTCAGTCTATTACTTATATTCTCTGTGAAAGAAGAAATGTCAACAAAACCCCTTGTCCATTTTTTCTCTGTATATCTATTCTGGGATGCATTCTCTCTGAAGAGATTGATACAACTTCCCATCTGATCTCCATATTTGTGTAACAAGTGTAGCCTCTCATAGTTGTCCTCATTTCAGGACTTACTACATTATTTAAATACTTCCCAGTCGTTGACACGGTACTCTACGCCTAATGTGGCATCTGTGTATTCAGTTCCCATGGAAAACCTGTACAGCTTCACTTTAGAGGCAGGTTAATCAAAAATAAACCCAAGCATATTCCCATCAGGCTAGTTGTGTTGACCCATTAACAGCTTAAAGGATGGCACTTGAGTTCTATTCAGATTGAGGAAGTGCTTCTTTGGTGGATCAAATATTTCTGGAACATAGTCTTCCACTTTCCTATCTTCCATTCTACGGCTTACTTCATAAGTCAGGGCTATCACAAGTGTATCGCTCAGCATCATAAAAACCACCCCTCCCTAAAATACACCTGGGAAGTCCGGAAATGACCCCTTTTAACCTTTGACATAAACAATCAATTATTAATTCTATAATCACCTTTACCTTCAGGCCACACCACTCAAAGGTCAAAGGTCAATCACTAAAGCCATAAATCAGACATTGAACACATAAAAGTATAATAAAGTGTATAATATCCCTCTCTCCAGTGTATTGGTCATATACATAAGATACAGTGTAAACAGTGTATTGGTCATATACATAAGATACAGTGTAACCAGTGTATTGGTCATATACATATGATACAGTGTAAACAGTGTATTGGTCATATACATAAGATACAGTGTAACCAGTGTATTGGTCATATACATAAGATACAGTGTAACCAGTGTATTGGTCATATATATCAGATACAGTGTAACCAGTGTATTGGTCATATACATAAGATACAGTGTAACCAGTGTATTGGTCATATACATCAGATACAGTGTAACCAGTGTATTGGTATATGACCAGTGTATTCTAGCAACCCTCCCCAAAAGCGTCACCCTACAGTACTGATTCCCTGCTATCATATCTAGCAAATTGAATTTACATTATCTTATCCTTCTAGGGATAAAGGCTATTTGTTGCCAATATCTTCTCATTTGCTTATTAAAGCCCAATCATAAAGGAAATTACATTTGTAAGACTTGTGGCCCATTTTCCCCAAAAATATTTGTCTTATTCGGAAAGTGTGGAATATCTCATTTTATGTAAGCAAGAATGTTCTAAACTGAACGTTTTATTTAAGTAAATGTTTTTCCTTGGTGTTCTACATTATGTTGTGTTTTAGGTTGTTAGCTATGTCACAGAGTATATATTTAGGGTATTTATTTAAATACATGGTTATTCTTTAAATTATATTAGGCTTACAATTACTTTACAGTCATAAACAGTACATTAATGAAAACTATAACTGTATTTCATAATTTAAAGCTGAAGGGCTGTGTTGGGTTCAGGCCCATCATGTTTATCTTCAGATTCAATGGTGATTCACATTGAGGGTCATTACAAGGTGATACAGACACACATCCAGTAAGACATTTCAACAGCTTTTATTTATACAAATGTTTTACACTGAAATTCTTACAGTTGTACATGGCTGCTTGATAAGTGAATGTCTTGTGCAATTATATATATTTTTTTAGTACTTACAATTAAATCTTTATTTAAGAGAACTGGCCTTTGTTATCTGATACAGCAGGTTTATAATTACCAATTCCATTTGTGTCTTTAGAGGAAATAATGCTTATAGAAGAAAAAAACATTAGTGTCGTAGCAAAAATAAGTGAGCCCCAACTAGCTTTGGTTAAATCACAAATAGGTTTGTCGTACCCCTACAATTTCAGATCAGAGATTCATGGTCGGGGAATTAAAGCAGAGACCAGAAGATCTGGTATGTAACAGCCCATTTAGTCAACAAGTAGATAGATCCTAAATGTAATCACAGTTACCCTAGTCTTAGGAAGAGACTCATGGTAGAATGCTTTACATGTCCTCAGAGAGTCTACTGTGGGTGTTATATTGGTCTGGGGCTTCCTCACAAAAAACATTGTTGATATGATACTGTGGGATATGTTTTCCTCTTCTGACTAGAAATGACTTAATATCTCAATGCTGTAATGAGTTTATTGCTGCAGCCAGGACCCTGTGGTTTTTCACAAGGCAGATGAACCCTCCAGGTCAGACTGATCTACCCACAACGGACTATCTGGGTAGATCTGAGAAGGTAACCAGCTGGTGGTGACTCACTGACCCTGTTAAAAACCTGTGGTTCATCTGTATGATCCATCACAATAATATATTGATATTCTGCAACAGCTTTTAATCACACATGCAAATCCAAGACAAATTCTTCTCCCACATCCTATCAGCAGGGTTTTCAATGAAAGAAAACATCACCTGGCTTGCAACCATGTGGATTTCCAGGGTTTTCATGTTGTCTGACAGTGTGACCTACAACTAGAACACAGTATGTCCTACAGCTAGAACACATTATGTCCTACAGCTAGAACACAGTATGTCCTACAGCTAGGACACAGTATGTCCTACAGCTAGAACACAGTGTGGTCTACAAGTAGAAAACAGTAAGTCCTACAGCTAGAACACAGCATGTCCTACAGCTAGAACACATTATGTCCTACAGCTAGAACACATTATGTCCTACAGTTAGAACACATTATGTCCTACAGCTAGAACACAGTATGTCCTACAGCTAGAACACATTATGTCCTACAGCTAGGACACATTATGTCCAACAGCTAAAACAAAGTATGTCCTACAGCTAGAACATGGTATGTCCTACAGCTAGAACAAAGTATGTCCTACAGCTAGAACACGGTACGTCCTACAGCTAGAACAAAGTATGTCCTACAGCTAGAACACGGTATGTCCTACAGCTAGAACACATTATGTCCTACAGCAAGAACACAGTAAGTCCTACAGCTAAAACACAATATGTCCTACAGCTAGAACAAAGTATGTCCTACAGCTAGAACACGGTATGTCCTACAGCTAGAACACCTTGCTGTAGGACATAATAACACAGAATGTCCTACAGCTAAAACACAATACGTCCTACTGCTAGAACACAATACTTCCTACAGCTAGAACACAGTATGTCCTACAGCTAGAACACAATATATCTTACAGCTGGAACATATTATGTCCTACAGCTAGAACACAATACATCCTACAGCTAGAACACAATACGTCCTACAGCTGAACACAGTATGTCCTACAGCTAGAACACAGAATGTCCTAAGGCTAAAACACAATACGTCCTACAGCTAGAACATAGCATGTCCTACAGCTAGAACACAGAATGTCCTACAGCTAGAACACAATACGTCCTACAGCTTGAACACAATACGTCCTTCAGCTAGAACACAATACGTCCTACAACTACAACACAGTATGTCCTTCAGCTAGAACACAGTATGTCCTACATTTTGAACACAGTATGTCCAACTGCTAGAACACAATACGTCCTACAACTAGAACACAGTATGTCCTACAGCTAGAACACATTATGTCCTACAGCTAGAAACTGTTGCCTAGTTCTAAGAAAGAAAGGTGCTTTGGCAGGAACTTCTGACGCCACACAGCACATCTGAACCTTCTATTGATAGAATGACAGATTTCCTTTAATCACCTGCAGTACATACTGTTGTGTTCCTTCTTAATACACTACCAGACTTTAACTTACCCTTCATGTATAAATGGTCATCTATCTACAGCCGGTCAGGACAGTACTTGTGCAGGATTGATGATGTCAAGTAAGTGTTGTCTGACTCCAGTCCAACACTGGCAGCGGCTGAGAATTGCTGGTCCACATTAGACTGGGAGTTGTGTGTATTTGTGTGGTTGGTGAGTTCAGGCACTACTTGAGCCAGGCCTCATTTACCATCATAACAGACCACAAGCCTCTGCTGGTTCTGAGACCAATCCTGACATATTACAACCCAACAGGAGGCACAAGTGGGTGTTGGAACTGGACCCTTTGAGAAGAGATTTACAAATGTAAATGGGAATATAATAAAAATATTTCAGATCTTGTTTTAGCTGCTTGGGGTTAATGTGACACTCATCACCTCATACAACCCCATGGTTAGATGGAATGGTTGAATGTTTCAACAGAACTCTGATTGACCAGTTGGCTAAGCATTACTATGGGGTGAGTGGGACAGTTATATGGAGAAGGTGGCTTTAGCCTATAACATTATAACAGACTCAGACCTTATATCTTACCTCTGTCCTCTGAGCCCATCAGGTTGTGTATTATAACAGACTCAGACCTTATATCTTACCTCTGTTCTCTGAGCCCATCAGGTTGTGTATTATAACAGACTCAGACCTTATATCTTACCTCTGTCCTCTGAGCCCATCAGGTTGTGTATTATAACAGACTCAGAATTTACATCTTACCTCTTACCTCTGACCTCTTCTTATGATACTCTAATAGTTAAAGCGTGTACGACAAATAACTGAGAGGTTGCTGGTTTGAATCCCTGGACCAACAAGGTAAAAACAAAATCTGCGTATAGGTTAATAAGGTACTAAACCAGAGGTTCCCAAACTAGGGGTTACGACCCCATGTGGGGTCACCTGATATGAAAACTTTAGTAGAAGTAACCAGTTGGGAACTACAATAGTGACTAAAAACACTCAGAGGTGGGACAAACAGTCTGGATGTAATACATATAAACTCTGTAGCGTTAGACATTTAAGGCCGGGTGTCTCTGCAAAGCACTTTGTGACAACTGCTGTTGTAAAAAGGGCTTTATAAATACATTTGATTGATTGATTGATTGACATTTCTGCAGCAGTCTATCGTTGTTACAGTGACCAAAGTGGTTAGCTAGCACCTAGTGGCTAATATTCACTGGAAAAAAATGACAGACCACCATGGTCTCTCTGGTCTGGGAACTCACTCAGACCGTTTAATCTGAGCATGCTCACAATAGCATTCAAGTGCACGCAGGCACACACATACTAATATGATGTCACTGCGTAGGTTATTTAACATGGCTTTGCTCCTCATATCAAATATGCTTAACACTCCCACTTAAAGACATGCTTACAGCTCTCAAAAAGGGGTAAACAAAAACCAAAAATACATTATGCCAAAATAACACATCTGGCAGTGTTCTAAAAACTTCAGAAACATTTACATTTGCCAGCTCACATTACTCTCCAAAGAAATACCCCTTGAAACTCTCAAACTTAGCCTGTGTCACTGGCTTGGTAAGGACATCAGCGACCATGTTTGCAGTAAGGCAGTATTCTATAGATATTCTCCCTTCTGTGTGTGCAGACCGTACAAAGTGATACTTTATATCTACGTGTTTGCTTCTCTGTCTGAATACTGGGTTCTTAGATAAAGCTATCGCCCCCTAGTTGTCCTCATATATCTTGACTGTCACATGCTGGTTACTACTGACTATTCCTTCAAGGTACATACTCTCTTGAGTAGTGGCTGCTAGTGTCATATACTCAGCTTCACAGGTGGATGGTGCCACTGTTGGCTGTTTCCTACTCTTCCACGATATAACTGGACCATTCTCATTTAAGTTGAAACAGTATCCAGTTGTGCTCCTCCTATCATTTTTATCGGCTGCCCAATCAGAATCACTATATCCCTCGAGCTGTAGCCTTTCCTCACTTTTCTGAGAGTGTAGTTCTTGATCCATAGTACCTTTAAGTACCTCAGTAGGTGTTTTTGCTGCAGCCCAATGCTGTTGCTTTGGTTCTGCTATGTGTTGTGATAGTTTATTAACAACCCAGCTCAGGTCAGGTCTAGTACTTGTCATAATGTATATCAAGCTACCTACTATCTCTTTATATCCTGTTGAGTCAATAACTTCACCCTCACTGTCAAAGTTAAACTTTTGCTCACATGGGGTGGATCTCGGTTTACATTCAGACATTCCAAATGTCACTAACATCTTCTCTATGTGTCTCTTCTGAGTCATTTTGATCTCTCCCTCACTCTGTCTGAAGTCCACACCCAGGAAGTGTTTAAATGGACCCATATCTTTCATTTTAAACCTTCTCTTCAACATTTCTTTTCCATCACTGAGTAAGGTGTTGTTACTCACCACCATGATTAAGTCATCTACCCACAATAACAGAATCACTTTCTCGTTCTCAGATTCTCTGCTGTAGACACAATTATCAGCATCATTTTATACAAAATCCTTTTCTGTAAGGTGATCATGCAGTAACATGTTCCAGTTACGCCAGACTGTTTTAAACCATACAATGACTTATTGAGTTTGCACTCTAAGTCTTCCCCTGTTTTTGACTTGATCTCAAAACCTTCCGGTTGTTCCATATATGGCTCACAGTCCATCGGAGCATGGAGATAAGCAGTCTTCACATCCAGTTGGTGTAAGATCCTCCTGTACAGCCACCTGCATCAATGCTCTGACAGAGGTCATGTTGGCTGTCGGTGAAAAGGTCTCTTTAGAGTCAGTCCCTTCTACTTCACCATATCCTTTAGTGACATATCTGGCTTTACAAGTCTCAGATCCATCTGGGCTCTCTTTCACTGCATAAACCCAGCGGCCTCCCACTGCTTGTTTGCCTCTTGGAAGTGGAGTCAGAGTGAAAGTCTCATTCTCTGTCAAAGAGTTCATCTCCTCTTTCATTGGGTCCGTCCACATCTTTGACTTCTTAGAGTCCATAGCCTCTCTGAATGTTTTAGGTACACCATAAGCTACTCTGTAGAAATAATCTACATGTTCACTTTTGTCATTATTACACACAGTTTTACACTGGTACTCCTTTAAGTATTCTGGAGCCTTTTTCTGTCTTGTAGGATACTGAACTCTTTACTCTCCTTAGGCTGTCTCTGACCCTGGTTGACTGTCTCTGGCCCTGGTTGACTATCTCTGACCCTGGTTGACTACCTCTGACCCTGGTTGACTATCTCTGACCCTGGTTGACTATCTCTGACCCTGGTTGACCATCTCTGACCCTGGTTGACCATCTCTGACCCTGGTTGACCATCTCTGACCCTGGTTGACCATCTCTGACCTTGGTTGACTATCTCTGACCCTGGTTGACTGTCTCTGACCCTGGTTGACTATCTCTGAAGCTGGTTGACTGTCTCTGACCCTGGTTGACTGTCTCTGACCCTGAATGACTGTCTCTGACCCTGGTTGACTATCTCTGATCCTGGTTGACTGTCTCTCTACAACGTGTCCCAAATGTTACATAATTAAAGTGGATAGTAATTATAAACAAGTCCAGGTAGAATGTACTACAAAGCATAACAGACTGTTTACAAATGACTTAATGAAAGATTCCCAAATCTATGATCACACATAAAATACAGAACAGATGTTTGCTGAACATGAACCAAAGGTAAATGTTCATTAAATGTGTGAATCAACTCCTATCTGCCCCATCAATCACACTAGATGACAACAGATAAGAGGTTACTCTGTTTACCTGAAATCGCCTCACACAGAAACATTCTACACAGTCAGTAATGAAATTATTTTCAAAACATTTTACAGTCAAAATGAAATCTGTTT